>NW_027193609.1:0-18918 GCF_032444005.1 Ranitomeya imitator
AAATTTTTGGTGGTTTCTTGTTCAGTCCATAGGCCTACATCATGTGGCAAACCGGTGAGCATGTGGCTCTATTAGTATAGGAGATACCTGAAAACATATCACACTTTTCATCATAGTGCTTTTACCAATGCATAAAATGCATGGAGAAGTCATTTCGAATGACTGGTCCTCAGTGTTGTGAGAACGATGACTGGTTAAAATTTTTGGTGGTTTCTTGTTCAGTCCATAGGCCTACATCATGTGGCAAACCGGTGAGCATGTGGCTCTATTAGTATAGGAGATACCTGAAAACATATCACACTTTTCATCATAGTGCTTTTACCAATGCATAAAATGCATGGAGAAGTCATTTCGAATGACTGGTCCTCAGTGTTGTGAGAACGATGACTGGTTAAAATTTTTGGTGGTTTCTTGTTCAGTCCATAGGCCTACATCATGTGGCAAACCGGTGAGCATGTGGCTCTATTAGTATAGGAGATACCTGAAAACATATCACACTTTTCATCATAGTGCTTTTACCAATGCATAAAATGCATGGAGAAGTCATTTCGAATGACTGGTCCTCAGTGTTGTGAGAACGATGACTGGTTAAAATTTTTGGTGGTTTCTTGTTCAGTCCATAGGCCTACATCATGTGGCAAACCGGTGAGCATGTGGCTCTATTAATATAGGAGATACCTGAAAACATATCACACTTTTCATCATAGTGCTTTTACCAATGCATAAAATGCATGGAGAAGTCATTTCGAATGACTGGTCCTCAGTGTTGTGAGAACGATGACTGGTTAAAATTTTTGGTGGTTTCTTGTTCAGTCCATAGGCCTACATCATGTGGCAAACCGGTGAGCATGTGGCTCTATTAGTATAGGAGATACCTGAAAACATATCACACTTTTCATCATAGTGCTTTTACCAATGCATAAAATGCATAGAGAAGTCATTTCGAATGACTGGTCCTCAGTGTTGTGAGAACGATGACTGGTTAAAATTTTTGGTAGTTTCTTGTTCAGTCCATAGGCCTACATCATGTGGCAAACCGGTGAGCATGTGGCTCTATTAGTATAGGAGATACCTGAAAACATATCACACTTTTCATCATAGTGCTTTTACCAATGCATAAAATGCATGGAGAAGTCATTTCGAATGACTGGTCCTCAGTGTTGTGAGAACGATGACTGGTTAAAATTTTTGGTGGTTTCTTGTTCAGTCCATAGGCCTACATCATGTGGCAAACCGGTGAGCATGTGGCTCTATTAGTATAGGAGATACCTGAAAACATATCACACTTTTCATCATAGTGCTTTTACCAATGCATAAAATGCATGGAGAAGTCATTTCGAATGACTGGTCCTCAGTGTTGTGAGAACGATGACTGGTTAAAATTTTTGGTGGTTTCTTGTTCAGTCCATAGGCCTACATCATGTGGCAAACCGGTGAGCATGTGGCTCTATTAGTATAGGAGATACCTGAAAACATATCACACTTTTCATCATAGTGCTTTTACCAATGCATAAAATGCATGGAGAAGTCATTTCGAATGACTGGTCCTCAGTGTTGTGAGAACGATGACTGGTTAAAATTTTTGGTGGTTTCTTGTTCAGTCCATAGGCCTACATCATGTGGCAAACCGGTGAGCATGTGGCTCTATTAGTATAGGAGATACCTGAAAACATATCACACTTTTCATCATAGTGCTTTTACCAATGCATAAAATGCATGGAGAAGTCATTTCGAATGACTGGTCCTCAGTGTTGTGAGAACGATGACTGGTTAAAATTTTTGGTGGTTTCTTGTTCAGTCCATAGGCCTACATCATGTGGCAAACCGGTGAGCATGTGGCTCTATTAGTATAGGAGATACCTGAAAACATATCACACTTTTCATCATAGTGCTTTTACCAATGCATAAAATGCATGGAGAAGTCATTTCGAATGACTGGTCCTCAGTGTTGTGAGAACGATGACTGGTTAAAATTTTTGGTGGTTTCTTGTTCAGTCCATAGGCCTACATCATGTGGCAAACCGGTGAGCATGTGGCTCTATTAATATAGGAGATACCTGAAAACATATCACACTTTTCATCATAGTGCTTTTACCAATGCATAAAATGCATGGAGAAGTCATTTCGAATGACTGGTCCTCAGTGTTGTGAGAACGATGACTGGTTAAAATTTTTGGTGGTTTCTTGTTCAGTCCATAGGCCTACATCATGTGGCAAACCGGTGAGCATGTGGCTCTATTAGTATAGGAGATACCTGAAAACATATCACACTTTTCATCATAGTGCTTTTACCAATGCATAAAATGCATAGAGAAGTCATTTCGAATGACTGGTCCTCAGTGTTGTGAGAACGATGACTGGTTAAAATTTTTGGTAGTTTCTTGTTCAGTCCATAGGCCTACATCATGTGGCAAACCGGTGAGCATGTGGCTCTATTAGTATAGGAGATACCTGAAAACATATCACACTTTTCATCATAGTGCTTTTACCAATGCATAAAATGCATGGAGAAGTCATTTCGAATGACTGGTCCTCAGTGTTGTGAGAACGATGACTGGTTAAAATTTTTGGTGGTTTCTTGTTCAGTCCATAGGCCTACATCATGTGGCAAACCGGTGAGCATGTGGCTCTATTAGTATAGGAGATACCTGAAAACATATCACACTTTTCATCATAGTGCTTTTACCAATGCATAAAATGCATGGAGAAGTCATTTCGAATGACTGGTCCTCAGTGTTGTGAGAACGATGACTGGTTAAAATTTTTGGTGGTTTCTTGTTCAGTCCATAGGCCTACATCATGTGGCAAACCGGTGAGCATGTGGCTCTATTAGTATAGGAGATACCTGAAAACATATCACACTTTTCATCATAGTGCTTTTACCAATGCATAAAATGCATGGAGAAGTCATTTCGAATGACTGGTCCTCAGTGTTGTGAGAACGATGACTGGTTAAAATTTTTGGTGGTTTCTTGTTCAGTCCATAGGCCTACATCATGTGGCAAACCGGTGAGCATGTGGCTCTATTAGTATAGGAGATACCTGAAAACATATCACACTTTTCATCATAGTGCTTTTACCAATGCATAAAATGCATGGAGAAGTCATTTCGAATGACTGGTCCTCAGTGTTGTGAGAACGATGACTGGTTAAAATTTTTGGTGGTTTCTTGTTCAGTCCATAGGCCTACATCATGTGGCAAACCGGTGAGCATGTGGCTCTATTAGTATAGGAGATACCTGAAAACATATCACACTTTTCATCATAGTGCTTTTACCAATGCATAAAATGCATGGAGAAGTCATTTCGAATGACTGGTCCTCAGTGTTGTGAGAACGATGACTGGTTAAAATTTTTGGTGGTTTCTTGTTCAGTCCATAGGCCTACATCATGTGGCAAACCGGTGAGCATGTGGCTCTATTAATATAGGAGATACCTGAAAACATATCACACTTTTCATCATAGTGCTTTTACCAATGCATAAAATGCATGGAGAAGTCATTTCGAATGACTGGTCCTCAGTGTTGTGAGAACGATGACTGGTTAAAATTTTTGGTGGTTTCTTGTTCAGTCCATAGGCCTACATCATGTGGCAAACCGGTGAGCATGTGGCTCTATTAGTATAGGAGATACCTGAAAACATATCACACTTTTCATCATAGTGCTTTTACCAATGCATAAAATGCATAGAGAAGTCATTTCGAATGACTGGTCCTCAGTGTTGTGAGAACGATGACTGGTTAAAATTTTTGGTAGTTTCTTGTTCAGTCCATAGGCCTACATCATGTGGCAAACCGGTGAGCATGTGGCTCTATTAGTATAGGAGATACCTGAAAACATATCACACTTTTCATCATAGTGCTTTTACCAATGCATAAAATGCATGGAGAAGTCATTTCGAATGACTGGTCCTCAGTGTTGTGAGAACGATGACTGGTTAAAATTTTTGGTGGTTTCTTGTTCAGTCCATAGGCCTACATCATGTGGCAAACCGGTGAGCATGTGGCTCTATTAGTATAGGAGATACCTGAAAACATATCACACTTTTCATCATAGTGCTTTTACCAATGCATAAAATGCATGGAGAAGTCATTTCGAATGACTGGTCCTCAGTGTTGTGAGAACGATGACTGGTTAAAATTTTTGGTGGTTTCTTGTTCAGTCCATAGGCCTACATCATGTGGCAAACCGGTGAGCATGTGGCTCTATTAGTATAGGAGATACCTGAAAACATATCACACTTTTCATCATAGTGCTTTTACCAATGCATAAAATGCATGGAGAAGTCATTTCGAATGACTGGTCCTCAGTGTTGTGAGAACGATGACTGGTTAAAATTTTTGGTGGTTTCTTGTTCAGTCCATAGGCCTACATCATGTGGCAAACCGGTGAGCATGTGGCTCTATTAGTATAGGAGATACCTGAAAACATATCACACTTTTCATCATAGTGCTTTTACCAATGCATAAAATGCATGGAGAAGTCATTTCGAATGACTGGTCCTCAGTGTTGTGAGAACGATGACTGGTTAAAATTTTTGGTGGTTTCTTGTTCAGTCCATAGGCCTACATCATGTGGCAAACCGGTGAGCATGTGGCTCTATTAGTATAGGAGATACCTGAAAACATATCACACTTTTCATCATAGTGCTTTTACCAATGTATAAAATGCATGGAGAAGTCATTTCGAATGACTGGTCCTCAGTGTTGTGAGAACGATGACTGGTTAAAATTTTTGGTGGTTTCTTGTTCAGTCCATAGGCCTACATCATGTGGCAAACCGGTGAGCATGTGGCTCTAATAGTATAGGAGATACCTGAAAACATATCACACTTTTCATCATAGTGCTTTTACCAATGCATAAAATGCATGGAGAAGTCATTTCGAATGACTGGTCCTCAGTGTTGTGAGAACGATGACTGGTTTAAATTTTTGGTGGTTTCTTGTTCAGTCCATAGGCCTACATCATGTGGCAAACCGGTGAGCATGTGGCTCTATTAGTACAGGAGATACCTGAAAACATATCACACTTTTCATCATAGTGCTTTTACCAATGCATAAAATGCATGGAGAAGTCATTTCGAATGACTGGTCCTCAGTGTTGTGAGAACGATGACTGGTTAAAATTTTTGGTGGTTTCTTGTTCAGTCCATAGGTCTACATCATGTGGCAAACCGGTGAGCATGTGGCTCTATTAGTATAGGAGATACCTGAAAACATATCACACTTTTCATCATAGTGCTTTTACCAATGCATAAAATGCATGGAGAAGTCATTTCGAATGACTGGTCCTCAGTGTTGTGAGAACGATGACTGGTTAAAATTTTTGGTGGTTTCTTGTTCAGTCCATAGGCCTACATCATGTGGCAAACCGGTGAGCATGTGGCTCTAATAGTATAGGAGATACCTGAAAACATATCACACTTTTCATCATAGTGCTTTTACCAATGCATAAAATGCATGGAGAAGTCATTTCGAATGACTGGTCCTCAGTGTTGTGAGAACGATGACTGGTTAAAATTTTTGGTGGTTTCTTGTTCAGTCCATAGGCCTACATCATGTGGCAAACCGGTGAGCATGTGGCTCTATTAGTATAGGAGATACCTGAAAACATATCACACTTTTCATCATAGTGCTTTTACCAATGCATAAAATGCATGGAGAAGTCATTTCGAATGACTGGTCCTCAGTGTTGTGAGAACGATGACTGGTTAAAATTTTTGGTGGTTTCTTGTTCAGTCCATAGGCCTACATCATGTGGCATACCGGTGAGCATGTGGCTCTATTAGTATAGGAGATACCTGAAAACATATCACGCTTTTCATCATAGTGCTTTTACCAATGCATAAAATGCATGGAGAAGTCATTTCGAATGACTGGTCCTCAGTGTTGTGAGAACGATGACTGGTAAAATTTTTGGTGGTTTCTTGTTCAGTCCATAGGCCTACATCATGTGGCAAACCGGTGAGCATGTGGCTCTATTAGTATAGGAGATACCTGAAAACATATCACACTTTTCATCATAGTGCTTTTACCAATGCATAAAATGCATGGAGAAGTCATTTCGAATGACTGGTCCTCAGTGTTGTGAGAACGATGACTGGTTAAAATTTTTGGTGGTTTCTTGTTCAGTCCATAGGCCTACATCATGTGGCAAACCGGTGAGCATGTGGCTCTATTAGTATAGGAGATACCTGAAAACATATCACACTTTTCATCATAGTGCTTTTACCAATGCATAAAATGCATGGAGAAGTCATTTCGAATGACTGGTCCTCAGTGTTGTGAGAACGATGACTGGTTAAAATTTTTGGTGGTTTCTTGTTCAGTCCATAGGCCTACATCATGTGGCAAACCGGTGAGCATGTGGCTCTATTAATATAGGAGATACCTGAAAACATATCACACTTTTCATCATAGTGCTTTTACCAATGCATAAAATGCATGGAGAAGTCATTTCGAATGACTGGTCCTCAGTGTTGTGAGAACGATGACTGGTTAAAATTTTTGGTGGTTTCTTGTTCAGTCCATAGGCCTACATCATGTGGCAAACCGGTGAGCATGTGGCTCTATTAGTATAGGAGATACCTGAAAACATATCACACTTTTCATCATAGTGCTTTTACCAATGCATAAAATGCATAGAGAAGTCATTTCGAATGACTGGTCCTCAGTGTTGTGAGAACGATGACTGGTTAAAATTTTTGGTAGTTTCTTGTTCAGTCCATAGGCCTACATCATGTGGCAAACCGGTGAGCATGTGGCTCTATTAGTATAGGAGATACCTGAAAACATATCACACTTTTCATCATAGTGCTTTTACCAATGCATAAAATGCATGGAGAAGTCATTTCGAATGACTGGTCCTCAGTGTTGTGAGAACGATGACTGGTTAAAATTTTTGGTGGTTTCTTGTTCAGTCCATAGGCCTACATCATGTGGCAAACCGGTGAGCATGTGGCTCTATTAGTATAGGAGATACCTGAAAACATATCACACTTTTCATCATAGTGCTTTTACCAATGCATAAAATGCATGGAGAAGTCATTTCGAATGACTGGTCCTCAGTGTTGTGAGAACGATGACTGGTTAAAATTTTTGGTGGTTTCTTGTTCAGTCCATAGGCCTACATCATGTGGCAAACCGGTGAGCATGTGGCTCTATTAGTATAGGAGATACCTGAAAACATATCACACTTTTCATCATAGTGCTTTTACCAATGCATAAAATGCATGGAGAAGTCATTTCGAATGACTGGTCCTCAGTGTTGTGAGAACGATGACTGGTTAAAATTTTTGGTGGTTTCTTGTTCAGTCCATAGGCCTACATCATGTGGCAAACCGGTGAGCATGTGGCTCTATTAGTATAGGAGATACCTGAAAACATATCACACTTTTCATCATAGTGCTTTTACCAATGCATAAAATGCATGGAGAAGTCATTTCGAATGACTGGTCCTCAGTGTTGTGAGAACGATGACTGGTTAAAATTTTTGGTGGTTTCTTGTTCAGTCCATAGGCCTACATCATGTGGCAAACCGGTGAGCATGTGGCTCTATTAGTATAGGAGATACCTGAAAACATATCACACTTTTCATCATAGTGCTTTTACCAATGTATAAAATGCATGGAGAAGTCATTTCGAATGACTGGTCCTCAGTGTTGTGAGAACGATGACTGGTTAAAATTTTTGGTGGTTTCTTGTTCAGTCCATAGGCCTACATCATGTGGCAAACCGGTGAGCATGTGGCTCTAATAGTATAGGAGATACCTGAAAACATATCACACTTTTCATCATAGTGCTTTTACCAATGCATAAAATGCATGGAGAAGTCATTTCGAATGACTGGTCCTCAGTGTTGTGAGAACGATGACTGGTTTAAATTTTTGGTGGTTTCTTGTTCAGTCCATAGGCCTACATCATGTGGCAAACCGGTGAGCATGTGGCTCTATTAGTACAGGAGATACCTGAAAACATATCACACTTTTCATCATAGTGCTTTTACCAATGCATAAAATGCATGGAGAAGTCATTTCGAATGACTGGTCCTCAGTGTTGTGAGAACGATGACTGGTTAAAATTTTTGGTGGTTTCTTGTTCAGTCCATAGGTCTACATCATGTGGCAAACCGGTGAGCATGTGGCTCTATTAGTATAGGAGATACCTGAAAACATATCACACTTTTCATCATAGTGCTTTTACCAATGCATAAAATGCATGGAGAAGTCATTTCGAATGACTGGTCCTCAGTGTTGTGAGAACGATGACTGGTTAAAATTTTTGGTGGTTTCTTGTTCAGTCCATAGGCCTACATCATGTGGCAAACCGGTGAGCATGTGGCTCTAATAGTATAGGAGATACCTGAAAACATATCACACTTTTCATCATAGTGCTTTTACCAATGCATAAAATGCATGGAGAAGTCATTTCGAATGACTGGTCCTCAGTGTTGTGAGAACGATGACTGGTTAAAATTTTTGGTGGTTTCTTGTTCAGTCCATAGGCCTACATCATGTGGCAAACCGGTGAGCATGTGGCTCTATTAGTATAGGAGATACCTGAAAACATATCACACTTTTCATCATAGTGCTTTTACCAATGCATAAAATGCATGGAGAAGTCATTTCGAATGACTGGTCCTCAGTGTTGTGAGAACGATGACTGGTTAAAATTTTTGGTGGTTTCTTGTTCAGTCCATAGGCCTACATCATGTGGCATACCGGTGAGCATGTGGCTCTATTAGTATAGGAGATACCTGAAAACATATCACGCTTTTCATCATAGTGCTTTTACCAATGCATAAAATGCATGGAGAAGTCATTTCGAATGACTGGTCCTCAGTGTTGTGAGAACGATGACTGGTAAAATTTTTGGTGGTTTCTTGTTCAGTCCATAGGCCTACATCATGTGGCAAACCGGTGAGCATGTGGCTCTATTAGTATAGGAGATACCTGAAAACATATCACACTTTTCATCATAGTGCTTTTACCAATGCATAAAATGCATGGAGAAGTCATTTCGAATGACTGGTCCTCAGTGTTGTGAGAACGATGACTGGTTAAAATTTTTGGTGGTTTCTTGTTCAGTCCATAGGCCTACATCATGTGGCAAACCGGTGAGCATGTGGCTCTATTAGTATAGGAGATACCTGAAAACATATCACACTTTTCATCATAGTGCTTTTACCAATGCATAAAATGCATGGAGAAGTCATTTCGAATGACTGGTCCTCAGTGTTGTGAGAACGATGACTGGTTAAAAGTTTTGGTGGTTTCTTGTTCAGTGCATAGGCCTACATCATGTGGCAAACCGGTGAGCATGTGGCTCTAATACTATAGGAGATACCTGAAAACATATCACACTTTTCATCATAGTGCTTTTACCAATGCATAAAATGCATGGAGAAGTCATTTCGAATGACTGGTCCTCAGTGTTGTGAGAACGTTGACTGGTTAAAATTTTTGGTGGTTTCTTGTTCAGTCCATAGGCCTACATCATGTGGCAAACCGGTGAGCATGTGGCTCTATTAGTATAGGAGATACCTGAAAACATATCACACTTTTCATCATAGTGCTTTTACCAATGCATAAAATGCATGGAGAAGTCATTTCGAATGACTGGTCCTCAGTGTTGTGAGAACGATGACTGGTTAAAATTTTTGGTGGTTTCTTGTTCAGTCCATAGGCCTACATCATGTGGCAAACCGGTGAGCATGTGGCTCTATTAGTATAGGAGATACCTGAAAACATATCACACTTTTCATCATAGTGCTTTTACCAATGCATAAAATGCATGGAGAAGTCATTTTGAATGACTGGTCCTCAGTGTTGTGAGAACGATGACTGGTTAAAATTTTTGGTGGTTTCTTGTTCAGTCCATAGGCCTACATCATGTGGCAAACCGGTGAGCATGTGGCTCTATTAGTATAGGAGATACCTGAAAACATATCACACTTTTCATCATAGTGCTTTTACCAATGCATAAAATGCATGGAGAAGTCATTTCGAATGACTGGTCCTCAGTGTTGTGAGAACGATGACTGGTTAAAATTTTTGGTGGTTTCTTGTTCAGTCCATAGGCCTACATCATGTGGCAAACCGGTGAGCATGTGGCTCTATTAGTATAGGAGATACCTGAAAACATCACACTTTTCATCATAGTGCTTTTACCAATGCATAAAATGCATGGAGAAGTCATTTCGAATGACTGGTCCTCAGTGTTTGTGAGAACGATGACTGGTTAAAATTTTTGGTGGTTTCTTGTTCAGTCCATAGGCCTACATCATGTGGCAAACCGGTGAGCATGTGGCTCTATTAGTATAGGAGATACCTGAAAACATATCACACTTTTCATCATAGTGCTTTTACCAATGCATAAAATGCATGGAGAAGTCATTTCGAATGACTGGTCCTCAGTGTTGTGAGAACGATGACTGGTTAAAATTTTTGGTGGTTTCTTGTTCAGTCCATAGGCCTACATCATGTGGCAAACCGGTGAGCATGTGGCTCTATTAGTATAGGAGATACCTGAAAACATATCACACTTTTCATCATAGTGCTTTTACCAATGCATAAAATGCATGGAGAAGTCATTTCGAATGACTGGTCCTCAGTGTTGTGAGAACGATGACTGGTTAAAATTTTTGGTGGTTTCTTGTTCAGTCCATGCATTGGTAAAAGCACTATGATGAAAAGTGTGATATGTTTTCAGGTATCTCCTATACTAATAGAGCCACATGCTCACCGGTTTGCCACATGATGTAGGCCTATGGACTGAACAAGAAACCACCAAAAATTTTAACCAGTCATCGTTCTCACAACACTGAGGACCAGTCATTCGAAATGACTTCTCCATGCATTTTATGCATTGGTAAAAGCACTATGATGAAAAGTGTGATATGTTTTCAGGTATCTCCTATACTAATAGAGCCACATGCTCACCGGTTTGCCACATGATGTAGGCCTATGGACTGAACAAGAAACCACCAAAAATTTTAACCAGTCATCGTTCTCACAACACTGAGGACCAGTCATTCGAAATGACTTCTCCATGCATTTTATGCATTGGTAAAAGCACTATGATGAAAAGTGTGATATGTTTTCAGGTATCTCCTATACTAATAGAGCCACATGCTCACCGGTTTGCCACATGATGTAGGCCTATGGACTGAACAAGAAACCACCAAAAATTTTAACCAGTCATCGTTCTCACAACACTGAGGACCAGTCATTCGAAATGACTTCTCCATGCATTTTATGCATTGGTAAAAGCACTATGATGAAAAGTGTGATATGTTTTCAGGTATCTCCTATACTAATAGAGCCACATGCTCACCGGTTTGCCACATGATGTAGGCCTATGGACTTGAACAAGAAACTACCAAAAATTTTAACCAGTCATCGTTCTCACAACACTGAGGACCAGTCATTCGAAATGACTTCTCTATGCATTTTATGCATTGGTAAAAGCACTATGATGAAAAGTGTGATATGTTTTCAGGTATCTCCTATACTAATAGAGCCACATGCTCACCGGTTTGCCACATGATGTAGGCCTATGGACTGAACAAGAAACCACCAAAAATTTTAACCAGTCATCGTTCTCACAACACTGAGGACCAGTCATTCGAAATGACTTCTCCATGCATTTTATGCATTGGTAAAAGCACTATGATGAAAAGTGTGATATGTTTTCAGGTATCTCCTATATTAATAGAGCCACATGCTCACCGGTTTGCCACATGATGTAGGCCTATGGACTGAACAAGAAACCACCAAAAATTTTAACCAGTCATCGTTCTCACAACACTGAGGACCAGTCATTCGAAATGACTTCTCCATGCATTTTATGCATTGGTAAAAGCACTATGATGAAAAGTGTGATATGTTTTCAGGTATCTCCTATACTAATAGAGCCACATGCTCACCGGTTTGCCACATGATGTAGGCCTATGGACTGAACAAGAAACCACCAAAAATTTTAACCAGTCATCGTTCTCACAACACTGAGGACCAGTCATTCGAAATGACTTCTCCATGCATTTTATGCATTGGTAAAAGCACTATGATGAAAAGTGTGATATGTTTTCAGGTATCTCCTATACTAATAGAGCCACATGCTCACCGGTTTGCCACATGATGTAGGCCTATGGACTGAACAAGAAACCACCAAAAATTTTAACCAGTCATCGTTCTCACAACACTGAGGACCAGTCATTCGAAATGACTTCTCCATGCATTTTATGCATTGGTAAAAGCACTATGATGAAAAGTGTGATATGTTTTCAGGTATCTCCTATACTAATAGAGCCACATGCTCACCGGTTTGCCACATGATGTAGGCCTATGGACTGAACAAGAAACCACCAAAAATTTTAACCAGTCATCGTTCTCACAAACACTGAGGACCAGTCATTCGAAATGACTTCTCCATGCATTTTATGCATTGGTAAAAGCACTATGATGAAAAGTGTGATGTTTTCAGGTATCTCCTATACTAATAGAGCCACATGCTCACCGGTTTGCCACATGATGTAGGCCTATGGACTGAACAAGAAACCACCAAAAATTTTAACCAGTCATCGTTCTCACAACACTGAGGACCAGTCATTCGAAATGACTTCTCCATGCATTTTATGCATTGGTAAAAGCACTATGATGAAAAGTGTGATATGTTTTCAGGTATCTCCTATACTAATAGAGCCACATGCTCACCGGTTTGCCACATGATGTAGGCCTATGGACTGAACAAGAAACCACCAAAAATTTTAACCAGTCATCGTTCTCACAACACTGAGGACCAGTCATTCAAAATGACTTCTCCATGCATTTTATGCATTGGTAAAAGCACTATGATGAAAAGTGTGATATGTTTTCAGGTATCTCCTATACTAATAGAGCCACATGCTCACCGGTTTGCCACATGATGTAGGCCTATGGACTGAACAAGAAACCACCAAAAATTTTAACCAGTCATCGTTCTCACAACACTGAGGACCAGTCATTCGAAATGACTTCTCCATGCATTTTATGCATTGGTAAAAGCACTATGATGAAAAGTGTGATATGTTTTCAGGTATCTCCTATACTAATAGAGCCACATGCTCACCGGTTTGCCACATGATGTAGGCCTATGGACTGAACAAGAAACCACCAAAAATTTTAACCAGTCATCGTTCTCACAACACTGAGGACCAGTCATTCGAAATGACTTCTCCATGCATTTTATGCATTGGTAAAAGCACTATGATGAAAAGTGTGATATGTTTTCAGGTATCTCCTATACTAATAGAGCCACATGCTCACCGGTTTGCCACATGATGTAGGCCTATGGACTGAACAAGAAACTACCAAAAATTTTAACCAGTCATCGTTCTCACAACACTGAGGACCAGTCATTCGAAATGACTTCTCTATGCATTTTATGCATTGGTAAAAGCACTATGATGAAAAGTGTGATATGTTTTCAGGTATCTCCTATACTAATAGAGCCACATGCTCACTGGTTTGCCACATGATGTAGGCCTATGGACTGAACAAGAAACCACCAAAAATTTTAACCAGTCATCGTTCTCACAACACTGAGGACCAGTCATTCGAAATGACTTCTCCATGCATTTTATGCATTGGTAAAAGCACTATGATGAAAAGTGTGATATGTTTTCAGGTATCTCCTATATTAATAGAGCCACATGCTCACCGGTTTGCCACATGATGTAGGCCTATGGACTGAACAAGAAACCACCAAAAATTTTAACCAGTCATCGTTCTCACAACACTGAGGACCAGTCATTCGAAATGACTTCTCCATGCATTTTATGCATTGGTAAAAGCACTATGATGAAAAGTGTGATATGTTTTCAGGTATCTCCTATACTAATAGAGCCACATGCTCACCGGTTTGCCACATGATGTAGGCCTATGGACTGAACAAGAAACCACCAAAAATTTTAACCAGTCATCGTTCTCACAACACTGAGGACCAGTCATTCGAAATGACTTCTCCATGCATTTTATGCATTGGTAAAAGCACTATGATGAAAAGTGTGATATGTTTTCAGGTATCTCCTATACTAATAGAGCCACATGCTCACCGGTTTGCCACATGATGTAGGCCTATGGACTGAACAAGAAACCACCAAAAATTTTAACCAGTCATCGTTCTCACAACACTGAGGACCAGTCATTCGAAATGACTTCTCCATGCATTTTATGCATTGGTAAAAAGCACTATGATGAAAAGTGTGATATGTTTTCAGGTATCTCCTATACTAATAGAGCCACATGCTCACCGGTTTGCCACATGATGTAGGCCTATGGACTGAACAAGAAACCACCAAAAATTTTAACCAGTCATCGTTCTCACAACACTGAGGACCAGTCATTCGAAATGACTTCTCCATGCATTTTATGCATTGGTAAAAGCACTATGATGAAAAGTGTGATATGTTTTCAGGTATCTCCTATACTAATAGAGCCACATGCTCACCGGTTTGCCACATGATGTAGGCCTATGGACTGAACAAGAAACCACCAAAAATTTTAACCAGTCATCGTTCTCACAACACTGAGGACCAGTCATTCGAAATGACTTCTCCATGCATTTTATGCATTGGTAAAAGCACTATGATGAAAAGTGTGATATGTTTTCAGGTATCTCCTATACTAATAGAGCCACATGCTCACCGGTTTGCCACATGATGTAGGCCTATGGACTGAACAAGAAACCACCAAAAATTTTAACCAGTCATCGTTCTCACAACACTGAGGACCAGTCATTCAAAATGACTTCTCCATGCATTTTATGCATTGGTAAAAGCACTATGATGAAAAGTGTGATATGTTTTCAGGTATCTCCTATACTAATAGAGCCACATGCTCACCGGTTTGCCACATGATGTAGGCCTATGGACTGAACAAGAAACCACCAAAAATTTTAACCAGTCATCGTTCTCACAACACTGAGGACCAGTCATTCGAAATGACTTCTCCATGCATTTTATGCATTGGTAAAAGCACTATGATGAAAAGTGTGATATGTTTTCAGGTATCTCCTATACTAATAGAGCCACATGCTCACCGGTTTGCCACATGATGTAGGCCTATGGACTGAACAAGAAACCACCAAAAATTTTAACCAGTCAACGTTCTCACAACACTGAGGACCAGTCATTCGAAATGACTTCTCCATGCATTTTATGCATTGGTAAAAGCACTATGATGAAAAGTGTGATATGTTTTCAGGTATCTCCTATAGTATTAGAGCCACATGCTCACCGGTTTGCCACATGATGTAGGCCTATGGACTGAACAAGAAACCACCAAAACTTTTAACCAGTCATCGTTCTCACAACACTGAGGACCAGTCATTCGAAATGACTTCTCCATGCATTTTATGCATTGGTAAAAGCACTATGATGAAAAGTGTGATATGTTTTCAGGTATCTCCTATACTAATAGAGCCACATGCTCACCGGTTTGCCACATGATGTAGGCCTATGGACTGAACAAGAAACCACCAAAAATTTTAACCAGTCATCGTTCTCACAACACTGAGGACCAGTCATTCGAAATGACTTCTCCATGCATTTTATGCATTGGTAAAAGCACTATGATGAAAAGTGTGATATGTTTTCAGGTATCTCCTATACTAATAGAGCCACATGCTCACCGGTTTGCCACATGATGTAGGCCTATGGACTGAACAAGAAACCACCAAAAATTTTACCAGTCATCGTTCTCACAACACTGAGGACCAGTCATTCGAAATGACTTCTCCATGCATTTTATGCATTGGTAAAAGCACTATGATGAAAAGCGTGATATGTTTTCAGGTATCTCCTATACTAATAGAGCCACATGCTCACCGGTATGCCACATGATGTAGGCCTATGGACTGAACAAGAAACCACCAAAAATTTTAACCAGTCATCGTTCTCACAACACTGAGGACCAGTCATTCGAAATGACTTCTCCATGCATTTTATGCATTGGTAAAAGCACTATGATGAAAAGTGTGATATGTTTTCAGGTATCTCCTATACTAATAGAGCCACATGCTCACCGGTTTGCCACATGATGTAGGCCTATGGACTGAACAAGAAACCACCAAAAATTTTAACCAGTCATCGTTCTCACAACACTGAGGACCAGTCATTCGAAATGACTTCTCCATGCATTTTATGCACTGGTAAAAGCACTATGATGAAAAGTGTGATATGTTTTCAGGTATCTCCTATACTATTAGAGCCACATGCTCACCGGTTTGCCACATGATGTAGGCCTATGGACTGAACAAGAAACCACCAAAAATTTTAACCAGTCATCGTTCTCACAACACTGAGGACCAGTCATTCGAAATGACTTCTCCATGCATTTTATGCATTGGTAAAAGCACTATGATGAAAAGTGTGATATGTTTTCAGGTATCTCCTATTACTAATAGAGCCACATGCTCACCGGTTTGCCACATGATGTAGGCCTATGGACTGAACAAGAAACCACCAAAAATTTTAACCAGTCATCGTTCTCACAACACTGAGGACCAGTCATTCGAAATGACTTCTCCATGCATTTTATGCATTGGTAAAAGCACTATGATGAAAAGTGTGATGTTTTCAGGTATCTCCTATACTAATAGAGCCACATGCTCACCGGTTTGCCACATGATGTAGGCCTATGGACTGAACAAGAAACCACCAAAAATTTTAACCAGTCATCGTTCTCACAACACTGAGGACCAGTCATTCGAAATGACTTCTCCATGCATTTTATGCATTGGTAAAAGCACTATGATGAAAAGCGTGATATGTTTTCAGGTATCTCCTATACTAATAGAGCCACATGCTCACCGGTTTGCCACATGATGTAGGCCTATGGACTGAACAAGAAACCACCAAAAATTTTAACCAGTCATCGTTCTCACAACACTGAGGACCAGTCATTCGAAATGACTTCTCCATGCATTTTATGCATTGGTAAAAGCACTATGATGAAAAGTGTGATATGTTTTCAGGTATCTCCTATACTAATAGAGCCACATGCTCACCGGTTTGCCACATGATGTAGGCCTATGGACTGAACAAGAAACCACCAAAAATTTTAACCAGTCATCGTTCTCACAACACTGAGGACCAGTCATTCGAAATGACTTCTCCATGCATTTTATGCATTGGTAAAAGCACTATGATGAAAAGTGTGATATGTTTTCAGGTATCTCCTATACTAATAGAGCCACATGCTCACCGGTTTGCCACATGATGTAGGCCTATGGACTGAACAAGAAACCACCAAAAATTTTAACCAGTCATCGTTCTCACAACACTGAGGACCAGTCATTCGAAATGACTTCTCCATGCATTTTATGCATTGGTAAAAGCACTATGATGAAAAGTGTGATATGTTTTCAGGTATCTCCTATACTAATAGAGCCACATGCTCACCGGTTTGCCACATGATGTAGGCCTATGGACTGAACAAGAAACTACCAAAAATTTTAACCAGTCATCGTTCTCACAACACTGAGGACCAGTCATTCGAAATGACTTCTCTATGCATTTTATGCATTGGTAAAAGCACTATGATGAAAAGTGTGATATGTTTTCAGGTATCTCCTATACTAATAGAGCCACATGCTCACCGGTTTGCCACATGATGTAGGCCTATGGACTGAACAAGAAACCACCAAAAATTTTAACCAGTCATCGTTCTCACAACACTGAGGACCAGTCATTCGAAATGACTTCTCCATGCATTTTATGCATTGGTAAAAGCACTATGATGAAAAGTGTGATATGTTTTCAGGTATCTCCTATACTAATAGAGCCACATGCTCACCGGTTTGCCACATGATGTAGGCCTATGGACTGAACAAGAAACCACCAAAAATTTTAACCAGTCATCGTTCTCACAACACTGAGGACCAGTCATTCGAAATGACTTCTCCATGCATTTTATGCATTGGTAAAAGCACTATGATGAAAAGTGTGATATGTTTTCAGGTATCTCCTATACTAATAGAGCCACATGCTCACCGGTTTGCCACATGATGTAGGCCTATGGACTGAACAAGAAACCACCAAAAATTTTAACCAATCATCGTTCTCACAACACTGAGGACCAGTCATTCAAAATGACTTCTCCATGCATTTTATGCATTGGTAAAAGCACTATGATGAAAAGTGTGATATGTTTTCAGGTATCTCCTATACTAATAGAGCCACATGCTCACCGGTTTGCCACATGATGTAGGCCTATGGACTGAACAAGAAACCACCAAAAATTTTAACCAGTCATCGTTCTCACAACACTGAGGACCAGTCATTCGAAATGACTTCTCCATGCATTTTATGCATTGGTAAAAGCACTATGATGAAAAGTGTGATATGTTTTCAGGTATCTCCTATACTAATAGAGCCACATGCTCACCGGTTTGCCACATGATGTAGGCCTATGGACTGAACAAGAAACCACCAAAAATTTTAACCAGTCAACGTTCTCACAACACTGAGGACCAGTCATTCGAAATGACTTCTCCATGCATTTTATGCATTGGTAAAAGCACTATGATGAAAAGTGTGATATGTTTTCAGGTATCTCCTATAGTATTAGAGCCACATGCTCACCGGTTTGCCACATGATGTAGGCCTATGGACTGAACAAGAAACCACCAAAACTTTTAACCAGTCATCGTTCTCACAACACTGAGGACCAGTCATTCGAAATGACTTCTCCATGCATTTTATGCATTGGTAAAAGCACTATGATGAAAAGTGTGATGTTTTCAGGTATCTCCTATACTAATAGAGCCACATGCTCACCGGTTTGCCACATGATGTAGGCCTATGGACTGAACAAGAAACCACCAAAAATTTTAACCAGTCATCGTTCTCACAACACTGAGGACCAGTCATTCGAAATGA
>NW_027193610.1:0-56170 GCF_032444005.1 Ranitomeya imitator
GGACCAGTCATTCGAAATGACTTCTCCATGCATTTTATGCATTGGTAAAAGCACTATGATGAAAAGTGTGATATGTTTTCAGGTATCTCCCATACTAATAGAGCCACATGCTCACCGGTTTGCCACATGATGTAGGCCAATGGACTGAACAAGAAACCACCAAAAATTTTAACCAGTCATCGTTCTCACAACACTGAGGACCAGTCATTCGAAATGACTTCTCCATGCATTTTATGCATTGGTAAAAGCACTATGATGAAAAATGTGTGATGTTTTCAGGTATCTCCTATACTGATAGAGCCACATGCTCACCGGTTTGCCACATGATGTAGGCCTATGGACTGAACAAGAAACCACCAAAAATTTTAACCAGTCATCGTTCTCACAACACTGAGGACCAGTCATTCGAAATGACTTCTCCATGCATTTTATGCATTGGTAAAAGCACTATGATGAAAAGTGTGATATGTTTTCAGGTATCTCCTATACTAATAGAGCCACATGCTCACCGGTTTGCCACATGATGTAGGCCTATGGACTGAACAAGAAACCACCAAAAATTTTAACCAGTCATCGTTCTCACAACACTGAGGACCAGTCATTCGAAATGACTTCTCCATGCATTTTATGCATTGGTAAAAGCACTATGATGAAAAGTGTGATATGTTTTCAGGTATCTCCTATACTAATAGAGCCACATGCTCACCGGTTTGCCACATGATGTAGGCCTATGGACTGAACAAGAAACCACCAAAAATTTTAACCAGTCATCGTTCTCACAACACTGAGGACCAGTCATTCGAAATGACTTCTCCATGCATTTTATGCATTGGTAAAAGCACTATGATGAAAAGTGTGATATGTTTTCAGGTATCTCCTATACTAATAGAGCCACATGCTCACCGGTTTGCCACATGATGTAGGCCTATGGACTGAACAAGAAACCACCAAAAATTTTAACCAGTCATCGTTCTCACAACACTGAGGACCAGTCATTCGAAATGACTTCTCCATGCATTTTATGCATTGGTAAAAGCACTATGATGAAAAGTGTGATATGTTTTCAGGTATCTCCTATACTAATAGAGCCACATGCTCACCGGTTTGCCACATGATGTAGGCCTATGGACTGAACAAGAAACCACCAAAAATTTTAACCAGTCATCGTTCTCACAACACTGAGGACCAGTCATTCGAAATGACTTCTCCATGCATTTTATGCATTGGTAAAAGCACTATGATGAAAAGTGTGATATGTTTTCAGGTATCTCCTATACTAATAGAGCCACATGCTCACCGGTTTGCCACATGATGTAGGCCTATGGACTGAACAAGAAACCACCAAAAATTTTAACCAGTCATCGTTCTCACAACACTGAGGACCAGTCATTCGAAATGACTTCTCCATGCATTTTATGCATTGGTAAAAGCACTATGATGAAAAGTGTGATATGTTTTCAGGTATCTCCTATACTAATAGAGCCACATGCTCACCGGTTTGCCACATGATGTAGGCCTATGGACTGAACAAGAAACCACCAAAAATTTTAACCAGTCATCGTTCTCACAACACTGAGGACCAGTCATTCGAAATGACTTCTCCATGCATTTTATGCATTGGTAAAAGCACTATGATGAAAAGTGTGATATGTTTTCAGGTATCTCCTATACTAATAGAGCCACATGCTCACCGGTTTGCCACATGATGTAGGCCTATGGACTGAACAAGAAACCACCAAAAATTTTAACCAGTCATCGTTCTCACAACACTGAGGACCAGTCATTCGAAATGACTTCTCCATGCATTTTATGCATTGGTAAAAGCACTATGATGAAAAGTGTGATATGTTTTCAGGTATCTCCTATACTAATAGAGCCACATGCTCACCGGTTTGCCACATGATGTAGGCCTATGGACTGAACAAGAAACCACCAAAAATTTTAACCAGTCATCGTTCTCACAACACTGAGGACCAGTCATTCGAAATGACTTCTCCATGCATTTTATGCATTGGTAAAAGCACTATGATGAAAAGTGTGATATGTTTTCAGGTATCTCCTATACTAATAGAGCCACATGCTCACCGGTTTGCCACATGATGTAGGCCTATGGACTGAACAAGAAACCACCAAAAATTTTAACCAGTCATCGTTCTCACAACACTGAGGACCAGTCATTCGAAATGACTTCTCCATGCATTTTATGCATTGGTAAAAGCACTATGATGAAAAGTGTGATATGTTTTCAGGTATCTCCTATACTAATAGAGCCACATGCTCACCGGTTTGCCACATGATGTAGGCCTATGGACTGAACAAGAAACCACCAAAAATTTTAACCAGTCATCGTTCTCACAACACTGAGGACCAGTCATTCGAAATGACTTCTCCATGCATTTTATGCATTGGTAAAAGCACTATGATGAAAAGTGTGATATGTTTTCAGGTATCTCCTATACTAATAGAGCCACATGCTCACCGGTTTGCCACATGATGTAGGCCTATGGACTGAACAAGAAACCACCAAAAATTTTAACCAGTCATCGTTCTCACAACACTGAGGACCAGTCATTCGAAATGACTTCTCCATGCATTTTATGCATTGGTAAAAGCACTATGATGAAAAGTGTGATATGTTTTCAGGTATCTCCTATACTAATAGAGCCACATGCTCACCGGTTTGCCACATGATGTAGGCCTATGGACTGAACAAGAAACCACCAAAAATTTTAACCAGTCATCGTTCTCACAACACTGAGGACCAGTCATTCGAAATGACTTCTCCATGCATTTTATGCATTGGTAAAAGCACTATGATGAAAAGTGTGATATGTTTTCAGGTATCTCCTATACTAATAGAGCCACATGCTCACCGGTTTGCCACATGATGTAGGCCTATGGACTGAACAAGAAACCACCAAAAATTTTAACCAGTCATCGTTCTCACAACACTGAGGACCAGTCATTCGAAATGACTTCTCCATGCATTTTATGCATTGGTAAAAGCACTATGATGAAAAGTGTGATATGTTTTCAGGTATCTCCTATACTAATAGAGCCACATGCTCACCGGTTTGCCACATGATGTAGGCCTATGGACTGAACAAGAAACCACCAAAAATTTTAACCAGTCATCGTTCTCACAACACTGAGGACCAGTCATTCGAAATGACTTCTCCATGCATTTTATGCATTGGTAAAAGCACTATGATGAAAAGTGTGATATGTTTTCAGGTATCTCCTATACTAATAGAGCCACATGCTCACCGGTTTGCCACATGATGTAGGCCTATGGACTGAACAAGAAACCACCAAAAATTTTAACCAGTCATCGTTCTCACAACACTGAGGACCAGTCATTCGAAATGACTTCTCCATGCATTTTATGCATTGGTAAAAGCACTATGATGAAAAGTGTGATATGTTTTCAGGTATCTCCTATACTAATAGAGCCACATGCTCACCGGTTTGCCACATGATGTAGGCCTATGGACTGAACAAGAAACCACCAAAAATTTTAACCAGTCATCGTTCTCACAACACTGAGGACCAGTCATTCGAAATGACTTCTCCATGCATTTTATGCATTGGTAAAAGCACTATGATGAAAAGTGTGATATGTTTTCAGGTATCTCCTATACTAATAGAGCCACATGCTCACCGGTTTGCCACATGATGTAGGCCTATGGACTGAACAAGAAACCACCAAAAATTTTAACCAGTCATCGTTCTCACAACACTGAGGACCAGTCATTCGAAATGACTTCTCCATGCATTTTATGCATTGGTAAAAGCACTATGATGAAAAGTGTGATATGTTTTCAGGTATCTCCTATACTAATAGAGCCACATGCTCACCGGTTTGCCACATGATGTAGGCCTATGGACTGAACAAGAAACCACCAAAAATTTTAACCAGTCATCGTTCTCACAACACTGAGGACCAGTCATTCGAAATGACTTCTCCATGCATTTTATGCATTGGTAAAAGCACTATGATGAAAAGTGTGATATGTTTTCAGGTATCTCCTATACTAATAGAGCCACATGCTCACCGGTTTGCCACATGATGTAGGCCTATGGACTGAACAAGAAACCACCAAAAATTTTAACCAGTCATCGTTCTCACAACACTGAGGACCAGTCATTCGAAATGACTTCTCCATGCATTTTATGCATTGGTAAAAGCACTATGATGAAAAGTGTGATATGTTTTCAGGTATCTCCTATACTAATAGAGCCACATGCTCACCGGTTTGCCACATGATGTAGGCCTATGGACTGAACAAGAAACCACCAAAAATTTTAACCAGTCATCGTTCTCACAACACTGAGGACCAGTCATTCGAAATGACTTCTCCATGCATTTTATGCATTGGTAAAAGCACTATGATGAAAAGTGTGATATGTTTTCAGGTATCTCCTATACTAATAGAGCCACATGCTCACCGGTTTGCCACATGATGTAGGCCTATGGACTGAACAAGAAACCACCAAAAATTTTAACCAGTCATCGTTCTCACAACACTGAGGACCAGTCATTCGAAATGACTTCTCCATGCATTTTATGCATTGGTAAAAGCACTATGATGAAAAGTGTGATATGTTTTCAGGTATCTCCTATACTAATAGAGCCACATGCTCACCGGTTTGCCACATGATGTAGGCCTATGGACTGAACAAGAAACCACCAAAAATTTTAACCAGTCATCGTTCTCACAACACTGAGGACCAGTCATTCGAAATGACTTCTCCATGCATTTTATGCATTGGTAAAAGCACTATGATGAAAAGTGTGATATGTTTTCAGGTATCTCCTATACTAATAGAGCCACATGCTCACCGGTTTGCCACATGATGTAGGCCTATGGACTGAACAAGAAACCACCAAAAATTTTAACCAGTCATCGTTCTCACAACACTGAGGACCAGTCATTCGAAATGACTTCTCCATGCATTTTATGCATTGGTAAAAGCACTATGATGAAAAGTGTGATATGTTTTCAGGTATCTCCTATACTAATAGAGCCACATGCTCACCGGTTTGCCACATGATGTAGGCCTATGGACTGAACAAGAAACCACCAAAAATTTTAACCAGTCATCGTTCTCACAACACTGAGGACCAGTCATTCGAAATGACTTCTCCATGCATTTTATGCATTGGTAAAAGCACTATGATGAAAAGTGTGATATGTTTTCAGGTATCTCCTATACTAATAGAGCCACATGCTCACCGGTTTGCCACATGATGTAGGCCTATGGACTGAACAAGAAACCACCAAAAATTTTAACCAGTCATCGTTCTCACAACACTGAGGACCAGTCATTCGAAATGACTTCTCCATGCATTTTATGCATTGGTAAAAGCACTATGATGAAAAGTGTGATATGTTTTCAGGTATCTCCTATACTAATAGAGCCACATGCTCACCGGTTTGCCACATGATGTAGGCCTATGGACTGAACAAGAAACCACCAAAAATTTTAACCAGTCATCGTTCTCACAACACTGAGGACCAGTCATTCGAAATGACTTCTCCATGCATTTTATGCATTGGTAAAAGCACTATGATGAAAAGTGTGATATGTTTTCAGGTATCTCCTATACTAATAGAGCCACATGCTCACCGGTTTGCCACATGATGTAGGCCTATGGACTGAACAAGAAACCACCAAAAATTTTAACCAGTCATCGTTCTCACAACACTGAGGACCAGTCATTCGAAATGACTTCTCCATGCATTTTATGCATTGGTAAAAGCACTATGATGAAAAGTGTGATATGTTTTCAGGTATCTCCTATACTAATAGAGCCACATGCTCACCGGTTTGCCACATGATGTAGGCCTATGGACTGAACAAGAAACCACCAAAAATTTTAACCAGTCATCGTTCTCACAACACTGAGGACCAGTCATTCGAAATGACTTCTCCATGCATTTTATGCATTGGTAAAAGCACTATGATGAAAAGTGTGATATGTTTTCAGGTATCTCCTATACTAATAGAGCCACATGCTCACCGGTTTGCCACATGATGTAGGCCTATGGACTGAACAAGAAACCACCAAAAATTTTAACCAGTCATCGTTCTCACAACACTGAGGACCAGTCATTCGAAATGACTTCTCCATGCATTTTATGCATTGGTAAAAGCACTATGATGAAAAGTGTGATATGTTTTCAGGTATCTCCTATACTAATAGAGCCACATGCTCACCGGTTTGCCACATGATGTAGGCCTATGGACTGAACAAGAAACCACCAAAAATTTTAACCAGTCATCGTTCTCACAACACTGAGGACCAGTCATTCGAAATGACTTCTCCATGCATTTTATGCATTGGTAAAAGCACTATGATGAAAAGTGTGATATGTTTTCAGGTATCTCCTATACTAATAGAGCCACATGCTCACCGGTTTGCCACATGATGTAGGCCTATGGACTGAACAAGAAACCACCAAAAATTTTAACCAGTCATCGTTCTCACAACACTGAGGACCAGTCATTCGAAATGACTTCTCCATGCATTTTATGCATTGGTAAAAGCACTATGATGAAAAGTGTGATATGTTTTCAGGTATCTCCTATACTAATAGAGCCACATGCTCACCGGTTTGCCACATGATGTAGGCCTATGGACTGAACAAGAAACCACCAAAAATTTTAACCAGTCATCGTTCTCACAACACTGAGGACCAGTCATTCGAAATGACTTCTCCATGCATTTTATGCATTGGTAAAAGCACTATGATGAAAAGTGTGATATGTTTTCAGGTATCTCCTATACTAATAGAGCCACATGCTCACCGGTTTGCCACATGATGTAGGCCTATGGACTGAACAAGAAACCACCAAAAATTTTAACCAGTCATCGTTCTCACAACACTGAGGACCAGTCATTCGAAATGACTTCTCCATGCATTTTATGCATTGGTAAAAGCACTATGATGAAAAGTGTGATATGTTTTCAGGTATCTCCTATACTAATAGAGCCACATGCTCACCGGTTTGCCACATGATGTAGGCCTATGGACTGAACAAGAAACCACCAAAAATTTTAACCAGTCATCGTTCTCACAACACTGAGGACCAGTCATTCGAAATGACTTCTCCATGCATTTTATGCATTGGTAAAAGCACTATGATGAAAAGTGTGATATGTTTTCAGGTATCTCCTATACTAATAGAGCCACATGCTCACCGGTTTGCCACATGATGTAGGCCTATGGACTGAACAAGAAACCACCAAAAATTTTAACCAGTCATCGTTCTCACAACACTGAGGACCAGTCATTCGAAATGACTTCTCCATGCATTTTATGCATTGGTAAAAGCACTATGATGAAAAGTGTGATATGTTTTCAGGTATCTCCTATACTAATAGAGCCACATGCTCACCGGTTTGCCACATGATGTAGGCCTATGGACTGAACAAGAAACCACCAAAAATTTTAACCAGTCATCGTTCTCACAACACTGAGGACCAGTCATTCGAAATGACTTCTCCATGCATTTTATGCATTGGTAAAAGCACTATGATGAAAAGTGTGATATGTTTTCAGGTATCTCCTATACTAATAGAGCCACATGCTCACCGGTTTGCCACATGATGTAGGCCTATGGACTGAACAAGAAACCACCAAAAATTTTAACCAGTCATCGTTCTCACAACACTGAGGACCAGTCATTCGAAATGACTTCTCCATGCATTTTATGCATTGGTAAAAGCACTATGATGAAAAGTGTGATATGTTTTCAGGTATCTCCTATACTAATAGAGCCACATGCTCACCGGTTTGCCACATGATGTAGGCCTATGGACTGAACAAGAAACCACCAAAAATTTTAACCAGTCATCGTTCTCACAACACTGAGGACCAGTCATTCGAAATGACTTCTCCATGCATTTTATGCATTGGTAAAAGCACTATGATGAAAAGTGTGATATGTTTTCAGGTATCTCCTATACTAATAGAGCCACATGCTCACCGGTTTGCCACATGATGTAGGCCTATGGACTGAACAAGAAACCACCAAAAATTTTAACCAGTCATCGTTCTCACAACACTGAGGACCAGTCATTCGAAATGACTTCTCCATGCATTTTATGCATTGGTAAAAGCACTATGATGAAAAGTGTGATATGTTTTCAGGTATCTCCTATACTAATAGAGCCACATGCTCACCGGTTTGCCACATGATGTAGGCCTATGGACTGAACAAGAAACCACCAAAAATTTTAACCAGTCATCGTTCTCACAACACTGAGGACCAGTCATTCGAAATGACTTCTCCATGCATTTTATGCATTGGTAAAAGCACTATGATGAAAAGTGTGATATGTTTTCAGGTATCTCCTATACTAATAGAGCCACATGCTCACCGGTTTGCCACATGATGTAGGCCTATGGACTGAACAAGAAACCACCAAAAATTTTAACCAGTCATCGTTCTCACAACACTGAGGACCAGTCATTCGAAATGACTTCTCCATGCATTTTATGCATTGGTAAAAGCACTATGATGAAAAGTGTGATATGTTTTCAGGTATCTCCTATACTAATAGAGCCACATGCTCACCGGTTTGCCACATGATGTAGGCCTATGGACTGAACAAGAAACCACCAAAAATTTTAACCAGTCATCGTTCTCACAACACTGAGGACCAGTCATTCGAAATGACTTCTCCATGCATTTTATGCATTGGTAAAAGCACTATGATGAAAAGTGTGATATGTTTTCAGGTATCTCCTATACTAATAGAGCCACATGCTCACCGGTTTGCCACATGATGTAGGCCTATGGACTGAACAAGAAACCACCAAAAATTTTAACCAGTCATCGTTCTCACAACACTGAGGACCAGTCATTCGAAATGACTTCTCCATGCATTTTATGCATTGGTAAAAGCACTATGATGAAAAGTGTGATATGTTTTCAGGTATCTCCTATACTAATAGAGCCACATGCTCACCGGTTTGCCACATGATGTAGGCCTATGGACTGAACAAGAAACCACCAAAAATTTTAACCAGTCATCGTTCTCACAACACTGAGGACCAGTCATTCGAAATGACTTCTCCATGCATTTTATGCATTGGTAAAAGCACTATGATGAAAAGTGTGATATGTTTTCAGGTATCTCCTATACTAATAGAGCCACATGCTCACCGGTTTGCCACATGATGTAGGCCTATGGACTGAACAAGAAACCACCAAAAATTTTAACCAGTCATCGTTCTCACAACACTGAGGACCAGTCATTCGAAATGACTTCTCCATGCATTTTATGCATTGGTAAAAGCACTATGATGAAAAGTGTGATATGTTTTCAGGTATCTCCTATACTAATAGAGCCACATGCTCACCGGTTTGCCACATGATGTAGGCCTATGGACTGAACAAGAAACCACCAAAAATTTTAACCAGTCATCGTTCTCACAACACTGAGGACCAGTCATTCGAAATGACTTCTCCATGCATTTTATGCATTGGTAAAAGCACTATGATGAAAAGTGTGATATGTTTTCAGGTATCTCCTATACTAATAGAGCCACATGCTCACCGGTTTGCCACATGATGTAGGCCTATGGACTGAACAAGAAACCACCAAAAATTTTAACCAGTCATCGTTCTCACAACACTGAGGACCAGTCATTCGAAATGACTTCTCCATGCATTTTATGCATTGGTAAAAGCACTATGATGAAAAGTGTGATATGTTTTCAGGTATCTCCTATACTAATAGAGCCACATGCTCACCGGTTTGCCACATGATGTAGGCCTATGGACTGAACAAGAAACCACCAAAAATTTTAACCAGTCATCGTTCTCACAACACTGAGGACCAGTCATTCGAAATGACTTCTCCATGCATTTTATGCATTGGTAAAAGCACTATGATGAAAAGTGTGATATGTTTTCAGGTATCTCCTATACTAATAGAGCCACATGCTCACCGGTTTGCCACATGATGTAGGCCTATGGACTGAACAAGAAACCACCAAAAATTTTAACCAGTCATCGTTCTCACAACACTGAGGACCAGTCATTCGAAATGACTTCTCCATGCATTTTATGCATTGGTAAAAGCACTATGATGAAAAGTGTGATATGTTTTCAGGTATCTCCTATACTAATAGAGCCACATGCTCACCGGTTTGCCACATGATGTAGGCCTATGGACTGAACAAGAAACCACCAAAAATTTTAACCAGTCATCGTTCTCACAACACTGAGGACCAGTCATTCGAAATGACTTCTCCATGCATTTTATGCATTGGTAAAAGCACTATGATGAAAAGTGTGATATGTTTTCAGGTATCTCCTATACTAATAGAGCCACATGCTCACCGGTTTGCCACATGATGTAGGCCTATGGACTGAACAAGAAACCACCAAAAATTTTAACCAGTCATCGTTCTCACAACACTGAGGACCAGTCATTCGAAATGACTTCTCCATGCATTTTATGCATTGGTAAAAGCACTATGATGAAAAGTGTGATATGTTTTCAGGTATCTCCTATACTAATAGAGCCACATGCTCACCGGTTTGCCACATGATGTAGGCCTATGGACTGAACAAGAAACCACCAAAAATTTTAACCAGTCATCGTTCTCACAACACTGAGGACCAGTCATTCGAAATGACTTCTCCATGCATTTTATGCATTGGTAAAAGCACTATGATGAAAAGTGTGATATGTTTTCAGGTATCTCCTATACTAATAGAGCCACATGCTCACCGGTTTGCCACATGATGTAGGCCTATGGACTGAACAAGAAACCACCAAAAATTTTAACCAGTCATCGTTCTCACAACACTGAGGACCAGTCATTCGAAATGACTTCTCCATGCATTTTATGCATTGGTAAAAGCACTATGATGAAAAGTGTGATATGTTTTCAGGTATCTCCTATACTAATAGAGCCACATGCTCACCGGTTTGCCACATGATGTAGGCCTATGGACTGAACAAGAAACCACCAAAAATTTTAACCAGTCATCGTTCTCACAACACTGAGGACCAGTCATTCGAAATGACTTCTCCATGCATTTTATGCATTGGTAAAAGCACTATGATGAAAAGTGTGATATGTTTTCAGGTATCTCCTATACTAATAGAGCCACATGCTCACCGGTTTGCCACATGATGTAGGCCTATGGACTGAACAAGAAACCACCAAAAATTTTAACCAGTCATCGTTCTCACAACACTGAGGACCAGTCATTCGAAATGACTTCTCCATGCATTTTATGCATTGGTAAAAGCACTATGATGAAAAGTGTGATATGTTTTCAGGTATCTCCTATACTAATAGAGCCACATGCTCACCGGTTTGCCACATGATGTAGGCCTATGGACTGAACAAGAAACCACCAAAAATTTTAACCAGTCATCGTTCTCACAACACTGAGGACCAGTCATTCGAAATGACTTCTCCATGCATTTTATGCATTGGTAAAAGCACTATGATGAAAAGTGTGATATGTTTTCAGGTATCTCCTATACTAATAGAGCCACATGCTCACCGGTTTGCCACATGATGTAGGCCTATGGACTGAACAAGAAACCACCAAAAATTTTAACCAGTCATCGTTCTCACAACACTGAGGACCAGTCATTCGAAATGACTTCTCCATGCATTTTATGCATTGGTAAAAGCACTATGATGAAAAGTGTGATATGTTTTCAGGTATCTCCTATACTAATAGAGCCACATGCTCACCGGTTTGCCACATGATGTAGGCCTATGGACTGAACAAGAAACCACCAAAAATTTTAACCAGTCATCGTTCTCACAACACTGAGGACCAGTCATTCGAAATGACTTCTCCATGCATTTTATGCATTGGTAAAAGCACTATGATGAAAAGTGTGATATGTTTTCAGGTATCTCCTATACTAATAGAGCCACATGCTCACCGGTTTGCCACATGATGTAGGCCTATGGACTGAACAAGAAACCACCAAAAATTTTAACCAGTCATCGTTCTCACAACACTGAGGACCAGTCATTCGAAATGACTTCTCCATGCATTTTATGCATTGGTAAAAGCACTATGATGAAAAGTGTGATATGTTTTCAGGTATCTCCTATACTAATAGAGCCACATGCTCACCGGTTTGCCACATGATGTAGGCCTATGGACTGAACAAGAAACCACCAAAAATTTTAACCAGTCATCGTTCTCACAACACTGAGGACCAGTCATTCGAAATGACTTCTCCATGCATTTTATGCATTGGTAAAAGCACTATGATGAAAAGTGTGATATGTTTTCAGGTATCTCCTATACTAATAGAGCCACATGCTCACCGGTTTGCCACATGATGTAGGCCTATGGACTGAACAAGAAACCACCAAAAATTTTAACCAGTCATCGTTCTCACAACACTGAGGACCAGTCATTCGAAATGACTTCTCCATGCATTTTATGCATTGGTAAAAGCACTATGATGAAAAGTGTGATATGTTTTCAGGTATCTCCTATACTAATAGAGCCACATGCTCACCGGTTTGCCACATGATGTAGGCCTATGGACTGAACAAGAAACCACCAAAAATTTTAACCAGTCATCGTTCTCACAACACTGAGGACCAGTCATTCGAAATGACTTCTCCATGCATTTTATGCATTGGTAAAAGCACTATGATGAAAAGTGTGATATGTTTTCAGGTATCTCCTATACTAATAGAGCCACATGCTCACCGGTTTGCCACATGATGTAGGCCTATGGACTGAACAAGAAACCACCAAAAATTTTAACCAGTCATCGTTCTCACAACACTGAGGACCAGTCATTCGAAATGACTTCTCCATGCATTTTATGCATTGGTAAAAGCACTATGATGAAAAGTGTGATATGTTTTCAGGTATCTCCTATACTAATAGAGCCACATGCTCACCGGTTTGCCACATGATGTAGGCCTATGGACTGAACAAGAAACCACCAAAAATTTTAACCAGTCATCGTTCTCACAACACTGAGGACCAGTCATTCGAAATGACTTCTCCATGCATTTTATGCATTGGTAAAAGCACTATGATGAAAAGTGTGATATGTTTTCAGGTATCTCCTATACTAATAGAGCCACATGCTCACCGGTTTGCCACATGATGTAGGCCTATGGACTGAACAAGAAACCACCAAAAATTTTAACCAGTCATCGTTCTCACAACACTGAGGACCAGTCATTCGAAATGACTTCTCCATGCATTTTATGCATTGGTAAAAGCACTATGATGAAAAGTGTGATATGTTTTCAGGTATCTCCTATACTAATAGAGCCACATGCTCACCGGTTTGCCACATGATGTAGGCCTATGGACTGAACAAGAAACCACCAAAAATTTTAACCAGTCATCGTTCTCACAACACTGAGGACCAGTCATTCGAAATGACTTCTCCATGCATTTTATGCATTGGTAAAAGCACTATGATGAAAAGTGTGATATGTTTTCAGGTATCTCCTATACTAATAGAGCCACATGCTCACCGGTTTGCCACATGATGTAGGCCTATGGACTGAACAAGAAACCACCAAAAATTTTAACCAGTCATCGTTCTCACAACACTGAGGACCAGTCATTCGAAATGACTTCTCCATGCATTTTATGCATTGGTAAAAGCACTATGATGAAAAGTGTGATATGTTTTCAGGTATCTCCTATACTAATAGAGCCACATGCTCACCGGTTTGCCACATGATGTAGGCCTATGGACTGAACAAGAAACCACCAAAAATTTTAACCAGTCATCGTTCTCACAACACTGAGGACCAGTCATTCGAAATGACTTCTCCATGCATTTTATGCATTGGTAAAAGCACTATGATGAAAAGTGTGATATGTTTTCAGGTATCTCCTATACTAATAGAGCCACATGCTCACCGGTTTGCCACATGATGTAGGCCTATGGACTGAACAAGAAACCACCAAAAATTTTAACCAGTCATCGTTCTCACAACACTGAGGACCAGTCATTCGAAATGACTTCTCCATGCATTTTATGCATTGGTAAAAGCACTATGATGAAAAGTGTGATATGTTTTCAGGTATCTCCTATACTAATAGAGCCACATGCTCACCGGTTTGCCACATGATGTAGGCCTATGGACTGAACAAGAAACCACCAAAAATTTTAACCAGTCATCGTTCTCACAACACTGAGGACCAGTCATTCGAAATGACTTCTCCATGCATTTTATGCATTGGTAAAAGCACTATGATGAAAAGTGTGATATGTTTTCAGGTATCTCCTATACTAATAGAGCCACATGCTCACCGGTTTGCCACATGATGTAGGCCTATGGACTGAACAAGAAACCACCAAAAATTTTAACCAGTCATCGTTCTCACAACACTGAGGACCAGTCATTCGAAATGACTTCTCCATGCATTTTATGCATTGGTAAAAGCACTATGATGAAAAGTGTGATATGTTTTCAGGTATCTCCTATACTAATAGAGCCACATGCTCACCGGTTTGCCACATGATGTAGGCCTATGGACTGAACAAGAAACCACCAAAAATTTTAACCAGTCATCGTTCTCACAACACTGAGGACCAGTCATTCGAAATGACTTCTCCATGCATTTTATGCATTGGTAAAAGCACTATGATGAAAAGTGTGATATGTTTTCAGGTATCTCCTATACTAATAGAGCCACATGCTCACCGGTTTGCCACATGATGTAGGCCTATGGACTGAACAAGAAACCACCAAAAATTTTAACCAGTCATCGTTCTCACAACACTGAGGACCAGTCATTCGAAATGACTTCTCCATGCATTTTATGCATTGGTAAAAGCACTATGATGAAAAGTGTGATATGTTTTCAGGTATCTCCTATACTAATAGAGCCACATGCTCACCGGTTTGCCACATGATGTAGGCCTATGGACTGAACAAGAAACCACCAAAAATTTTAACCAGTCATCGTTCTCACAACACTGAGGACCAGTCATTCGAAATGACTTCTCCATGCATTTTATGCATTGGTAAAAGCACTATGATGAAAAGTGTGATATGTTTTCAGGTATCTCCTATACTAATAGAGCCACATGCTCACCGGTTTGCCACATGATGTAGGCCTATGGACTGAACAAGAAACCACCAAAAATTTTAACCAGTCATCGTTCTCACAACACTGAGGACCAGTCATTCGAAATGACTTCTCCATGCATTTTATGCATTGGTAAAAGCACTATGATGAAAAGTGTGATATGTTTTCAGGTATCTCCTATACTAATAGAGCCACATGCTCACCGGTTTGCCACATGATGTAGGCCTATGGACTGAACAAGAAACCACCAAAAATTTTAACCAGTCATCGTTCTCACAACACTGAGGACCAGTCATTCGAAATGACTTCTCCATGCATTTTATGCATTGGTAAAAGCACTATGATGAAAAGTGTGATATGTTTTCAGGTATCTCCTATACTAATAGAGCCACATGCTCACCGGTTTGCCACATGATGTAGGCCTATGGACTGAACAAGAAACCACCAAAAATTTTAACCAGTCATCGTTCTCACAACACTGAGGACCAGTCATTCGAAATGACTTCTCCATGCATTTTATGCATTGGTAAAAGCACTATGATGAAAAGTGTGATATGTTTTCAGGTATCTCCTATACTAATAGAGCCACATGCTCACCGGTTTGCCACATGATGTAGGCCTATGGACTGAACAAGAAACCACCAAAAATTTTAACCAGTCATCGTTCTCACAACACTGAGGACCAGTCATTCGAAATGACTTCTCCATGCATTTTATGCATTGGTAAAAGCACTATGATGAAAAGTGTGATATGTTTTCAGGTATCTCCTATACTAATAGAGCCACATGCTCACCGGTTTGCCACATGATGTAGGCCTATGGACTGAACAAGAAACCACCAAAAATTTTAACCAGTCATCGTTCTCACAACACTGAGGATCAGTCATTCAAAATGACTTCTCCATGCATTTTATGCATTGGTAAAAGCACTATGATGAAAAGTGTGATATGTTTTCAGGTATCTCCTATACTAATAGAGCCACATGCTCACCGGTTTGCCACATGATGTAGGCCTATGGACTGAACAAGAAACCACCAAAAATTTTAACCAGTCATCGTTCTCACAACACTGAGGACCAGTCATTCGAAATGACTTCTCCATGCATTTTATGCATTGGTAAAAGCACTATGATGAAAAGTGTGATATGTTTTCAGGTATCTCCTATACTAATAGAGCCACATGCTCACCGGTTTGCCACATGATGTAGGCCTATGGACTGAACAAGAAACCACCAAAAATTTTAACCAGTCATCGTTCTCACAACACTGAGGACCAGTCATTCGAAATGACTTCTCCATGCATTTTATGCATTGGTAAAAGCACTATGATGAAAAGTGTGATATGTTTTCAGGTATCTCCTATACTAATAGAGCCACATGCTCACCGGTTTGCCACATGATGTAGGCCTATGGACTGAACAAGAAACCACCAAAAATTTTAACCAGTCATCGTTCTCACAACACTGAGGACCAGTCATTCGAAATGACTTCTCCATGCATTTTATGCATTGGTAAAAGCACTATGATGAAAAGTGTGATATGTTTTCAGGTATCTCCTATACTAATAGAGCCACATGCTCACCGGTTTGCCACATGATGTAGGCCTATGGACTGAACAAGAAACCACCAAAAATTTTAACCAGTCATCGTTCTCACAACACTGAGGACCAGTCATTCGAAATGACTTCTCCATGCATTTTATGCATTGGTAAAAGCACTATGATGAAAAGTGTGATATGTTTTCAGGTATCTCCTATACTAATAGAGCCACATGCTCACCGGTTTGCCACATGATGTAGGCCTATGGACTGAACAAGAAACCACCAAAAATTTTAACCAGTCATCGTTCTCACAACACTGAGGACCAGTCATTCGAAATGACTTCTCCATGCATTTTATGCATTGGTAAAAGCACTATGATGAAAAGTGTGATATGTTTTCAGGTATCTCCTATACTAATAGAGCCACATGCTCACCGGTTTGCCACATGATGTAGGCCTATGGACTGAACAAGAAACCACCAAAAATTTTAACCAGTCATCGTTCTCACAACACTGAGGACCAGTCATTCGAAATGACTTCTCCATGCATTTTATGCATTGGTAAAAGCACTATGATGAAAAGTGTGATATGTTTTCAGGTATCTCCTATACTAATAGAGCCACATGCTCACCGGTTTGCCACATGATGTAGGCCTATGGACTGAACAAGAAACCACCAAAAATTTTAACCAGTCATCGTTCTCACAACACTGAGGACCAGTCATTCGAAATGACTTCTCCATGCATTTTATGCATTGGTAAAAGCACTATGATGAAAAGTGTGATATGTTTTCAGGTATCTCCTATACTAATAGAGCCACATGCTCACCGGTTTGCCACATGATGTAGGCCTATGGACTGAACAAGAAACCACCAAAAATTTTAACCAGTCATCGTTCTCACAACACTGAGGACCAGTCATTCGAAATGACTTCTCCATGCATTTTATGCATTGGTAAAAGCACTATGATGAAAAGTGTGATATGTTTTCAGGTATCTCCTATACTAATAGAGCCACATGCTCACCGGTTTGCCACATGATGTAGGCCTATGGACTGAACAAGAAACCACCAAAAATTTTAACCAGTCATCGTTCTCACAACACTGAGGACCAGTCATTCGAAATGACTTCTCCATGCATTTTATGCATTGGTAAAAGCACTATGATGAAAAGTGTGATATGTTTTCAGGTATCTCCTATACTAATAGAGCCACATGCTCACCGGTTTGCCACATGATGTAGGCCTATGGACTGAACAAGAAACCACCAAAAATTTTAACCAGTCATCGTTCTCACAACACTGAGGACCAGTCATTCGAAATGACTTCTCCATGCATTTTATGCATTGGTAAAAGCACTATGATGAAAAGTGTGATATGTTTTCAGGTATCTCCTATACTAATAGAGCCACATGCTCACCGGTTTGCCACATGATGTAGGCCTATGGACTGAACAAGAAACCACCAAAAATTTTAACCAGTCATCGTTCTCACAACACTGAGGACCAGTCATTCGAAATGACTTCTCCATGCATTTTATGCATTGGTAAAAGCACTATGATGAAAAGCGTGATATGTTTTCAGGTATCTCCTATACTAATAGAGCCACATGCTCACCGGTTTGCCACATGATGTAGGCCTATGGACTGAACAAGAAACCACCAAAAATTTTAACCAGTCATCGTTCTCACAACACTGAGGACCAGTCATTCGAAATGACTTCTCCATGCATTTTATGCATTGGTAAAAGCACTATGATGAAAATTGTGATATGTTTTCAGGTATCTCCTATACTAATAGAGCCACATGCTCACCGGTTTGCCACATGATGTAGGCCTATGGACTGAACAAGAAACCACCAAAAATATTAACCAGTCATCGTTCTCACAACACTGAGGACCAGTCATTCGAAATGACTTCTCCATGCATTTTATGCATTGGTAAAAGCACTATGATGAAAAGCGTGATATGTTTTCAGGTATCTCCTATACTAATAGAGCCACATGCTCACCGGTTTGCCACATGATGTAGGCCTATGGACTGAACAAGAAACCACCAAAAATTTTAACCAGTCATCGTTCTCACAACACTGAGGACCAGTCATTCGAAATGACTTCTCCATGCATTTTATGCATTGGTAAAAGCACTATGATTGAAAAGTGTGATATGTTTTCAGGTATCTCCTATACTAATAGAGCCACATGCTCACCGGTTTGCCACATGATGTAGGCCTATGGACTGAACAAGAAACCACCAAAAATTTTAACCAGTCATCGTTCTCACAACACTGAGGACCAGTCATTCGAAATGACTTCTCCATGCATTTTATGCATTGGTAAAAGCACTATGATTGAAAAGTGTGATATGTTTTCAGGTATCTCCTATACTAATAGAGCCACATGCTCACCGGTTTGCCACATGATGTAGGCCTATGGACTGAACAAGAAACCACCAAAAATTTTAACCAGTCATCGTTCTCACAACACTGAGGACCAGTCATTCGAAATGACTTCTCCATGCATTTTATGCATTGGTAATAGCACTATGATGAAAAGTGTGATATGTTTTCAGTTATCTCCTATACTAATAGAGCCACATGCTCACCGGTTTGCCACATGATGTAGGCCTATGGACTGAACAAGAAACCACCAAAAATTTTAACCAGTCATCTTTCTCACAACACTGAGAACCAGTCATTCGAAATGACTTCTCCATGCATTTTATGCATTGGTAAAAGCACTATGATGAAAAGTGTGATATGTTTTCAGGTATCTCCTATACTAATAGAGCCACATGCTCACCGGTTTGCCACATGATGTAGGCCTATGGACTGAACAAGAAACCACCAAAAATTTTAACCAGTCATCGTTCTCACAACACTGAGGACCAGTCATTCGAAATGACTTCTCCATGCATGTTATGCATTGGTAAAATCACTATGATGAAAAGTGTGATATGTTTTCAGGTATCTCCTATACTAATAGAGCCACATGCTCAACGGTTTGCCACATGATGTAGGCCTATGGACTGAACAAGAAACCACCAAAAATTTTAACCAGTCATCGTTCTCACAACACTGAGGACTAGTCATTCGAAATGACTTCTCCATGCATTTTATGCATTGGTAAAAGCACTATGATGAAAAGTGTGATATGTTTTCAGGTATCTCCTATACTAATAGAGCCACATGCTCACCGGTTTGCCACATGATGTAGGCCTATGGACTGAACAAGAAACCACCAAAAATTTTAACCAGTCATCGTTCTCACAACACTGAGGACCAGTCATTCGAAATGACTTCTCCATGCATTTTATGCATTGGTAAAAGCACTATGATGAAAAGTGTGATATGTTTTCAGGTATCTCCTATACTAATAGAGCCACATGCTCACCGGTTTGCCACATGATGTAGGCCTATGGACTGAACAAGAAACCACCAAAAATTTTAACCAGTCATCGTTCTCACAACACTGAGGACCAGTCATTCGAAATGACTTCTCCATGCATTTTATGCATTGGTAAAAGCACTATGATGAAAAGCGTGATATGTTTTCAGGTATCTCCTATACTAATAGAGCCACATGCTCACCGGTTTGCCACATGATGTAGGCCTATGGACTGAACAAGAAACCACCAAAAATTTTAACCAGTCATCGTTCTCACAACACTGAGGACCAGTCATTCGAAATGACTTCTCCATGCATTTTATGCATTGGTAAAAGCACTATGATGAAAAGTGTGATATGTTTTCAGGTATCTCCTATACTAATAGAGCCACATGCTCACCGGTTTGCCACATGATGTAGGCCTATGGACTGAACAAGAAACCACCAAAAATTTTAACCAGTCATCGTTCTCACAACACTGAGGACCAGTCATTCGAAATGACTTCTCCATGCATTTTATGCATTGGTAAAAGCACTATGATGAAAAGTGTGATATGTTTTCAGGTATCTCCTATACTAATAGAGCCACATGCTCACCGGTTTGCCACATGATGTAGGCCTATGGACTGAACAAGAAACCACCAAAAATTTTAACCAGTCATCGTTCTCACAGCACTGAGGACCAGTCATTCGAAATGACTTCTCCATGCATTTTATGCATTGGTAAAAGCACTATGATAAAAAGTGTGATATGTTTTCAGGTATCTCCTATACTAATAGAGCCACATGCTCACCGGTTTGCCACATGATGTAGGCCTATGGACTGAACAAGAAACCACCAAAAATTTTAACCAGTCATCGTTCTCACAACACTGAGGACCAGTCATTCGAAATGACTTCTCCATGCATTTTATGCATTGGTAAAAGCACTATGATGAAAAGCGTGATATGTTTTCAGGTATCTCCTATACTAATAGAGCCACATGCTCACCGGTTTGCCACATGATGTAGGCCTATGGACTGAACAAGAAACCACCAAAAATTTTAACCAGTCATCGTTCTCACAACACTGAGGACCAGTCATTCGAAATGACTTCTCCATGCATTTTATGCATTGGTAAAAGCACTATGATGAAAAGTGTGATATGTTTTCAGGTATCTCCTATACTAATAGAGCCACATGCTCACCGGTTTGCCACATGATGTAGGCCTATGGACTGAACAAGAAACCACCAAAAATTTTAACCAGTCATCGTTCTCACAACACTGAGGACCAGTCATTCGAAATGACTTCTCCATGCATTTTATGCATTGGTAAAAGCACTATGATGAAAAGTGTGATATGTTTTCAGGTATCTCCTATACTAATAGAGCCACATGCTCACCGGTTTGCCACATGATGTAGGCCTATGGACTGAACAAGAAACCACCAAAAATTTTAACCAGTCATCGTTCTCACAACACTGAGGACCAGTCATTCGAAATGACTTCTCCATGCATTTTATGCATTGGTAAAAGCACTATGATGAAAAGTGTGATATGTTTTCAGGTATCTCCTATACTAATAGAGCCACATGCTCACCGGTTTGCCACATGATGTAGGCCTATGGACTGAACAAGAAACCACCAAAAATTTTAACCAGTCATCGTTCTCACAACACTGAGGACCAGTCATTCGAAATGACTTCTCCATGCATTTTATGCATTGGTAAAAGCACTATGATGAAAAGCGTGATATGTTTTCAGGTATCTCCTATACTAATAGAGCCACATGCTCACCGGTTTGCCACATGATGTAGGCCTATGGACTGAACAAGAAACCACCAAAAATTTTAACCAGTCATCGTTCTCACAACACTGAGGACCAGTCATTCGAAATGACTTCTCCATGCATTTTATGCATTGGTAAAAGCACTATGATGAAAATTGTGATATGTTTTCAGGTATCTCCTATACTAATAGAGCCACATGCTCACCGGTTTGCCACATGATGTAGGCCTATGGACTGAACAAGAAACCACCAAAAATATTAACCAGTCATCGTTCTCACAACACTGAGGACCAGTCATTCGAAATGACTTCTCCATGCATTTTATGCATTGGTAAAAGCACTATGATGAAAAGCGTGATATGTTTTCAGGTATCTCCTATACTAATAGAGCCACATGCTCACCGGTTTGCCACATGATGTAGGCCTATGGACTGAACAAGAAACCACCAAAAATTTTAACCAGTCATCGTTCTCACAACACTGAGGACCAGTCATTCGAAATGACTTCTCCATGCATTTTATGCATTGGTAAAAGCACTATGATTGAAAAGTGTGATATGTTTTCAGGTATCTCCTATACTAATAGAGCCACATGCTCACCGGTTTGCCACATGATGTAGGCCTATGGACTGAACAAGAAACCACCAAAAATTTTAACCAGTCATCGTTCTCACAACACTGAGGACCAGTCATTCGAAATGACTTCTCCATGCATTTTATGCATTGGTAAAAGCACTATGATTGAAAAGTGTGATATGTTTTCAGGTATCTCCTATACTAATAGAGCCACATGCTCACCGGTTTGCCACATGATGTAGGCCTATGGACTGAACAAGAAACCACCAAAAATTTTAACCAGTCATCGTTCTCACAACACTGAGGACCAGTCATTCGAAATGACTTCTCCATGCATTTTATGCATTGGTAATAGCACTATGATGAAAAGTGTGATATGTTTTCAGTTATCTCCTATACTAATAGAGCCACATGCTCACCGGTTTGCCACATGATGTAGGCCTATGGACTGAACAAGAAACCACCAAAAATTTTAACCAGTCATCTTTCTCACAACACTGAGAACCAGTCATTCGAAATGACTTCTCCATGCATTTTATGCATTGGTAAAAGCACTATGATGAAAAGTGTGATATGTTTTCAGGTATCTCCGATACTAATAGAGCCACATGCTCACCGGTTTGCCACATGATGTAGGCCTATGGACTGAACAAGAAACCACCAAAAATTTTAACCAGTCATCGTTCTCACAACACTGAGGACCAGTCATTCGAAATGACTTCTCCATGCATGTTATGCATTGGTAAAATCACTATGATGAAAAGTGTGATATGTTTTCAGGTATCTCCTATACTAATAGAGCCACATGCTCAACGGTTTGCCACATGATGTAGGCCTATGGACTGAACAAGAAACCACCAAAAATTTTAACCAGTCATCGTTCTCACAACACTGAGGACTAGTCATTCGAAATGACTTCTCCATGCATTTTATGCATTGGTAAAAGCACTATGATGAAAAGTGTGATATGTTTTCAGGTATCTCCTATACTAATAGAGCCACATGCTCACCGGTTTGCCACATGATGTAGGCCTATGGACTGAACAAGAAACCACCAAAAATTTTAACCAGTCATCGTTCTCACAACACTGAGGACCAGTCATTCGAAATGACTTCTCCATGCATTTTATGCATTGGTAAAAGCACTATGATGAAAAGTGTGATATGTTTTCAGGTATCTCCTATACTAATAGAGCCACATGCTCACCGGTTTGCCACATGATGTAGGCCTATGGACTGAACAAGAAACCACCAAAAATTTTAACCAGTCATCGTTCTCACAACACTGAGGACCAGTCATTCGAAATGACTTCTCCATGCATTTTATGCATTGGTAAAAGCACTATGATGAAAAGTGTGATATGTTTTCAGGTATCTCCTATACTAATAGAGCCACATGCTCACCGGTTTGCCACATGATGTAGGCCTATGGACTGAACAAGAAACCACCAAAAATTTTAACCAGTCATCGTTCTCACAGCACTGAGGACCAGTCATTCGAAATGACTTCTCCATGCATTTTATGCATTGGTAAAAGCACTATGATAAAAAGTGTGATATGTTTTCAGGTATCTCCTATACTAATAGAGCCACATGCTCACCGGTTTGCCACATGATGTAGGCCTATGGACTGAACAAGAAACCACCAAAAATTTTAACCAGTCATCGTTCTCACAACACTGAGGACCAGTCATTCGAAATGACTTCTCCATGCATTTTATGCATTGGTAAAAGCACTATGATGAAAAGCGTGATATGTTTTCAGGTATCTCCTATACTAATAGAGCCACATGCTCACCGGTTTGCCACATGATGTAGGCCTATGGACTGAACAAGAAACCACCAAAAATTTTAACCAGTCATCGTTCTCACAACACTGAGGACCAGTCATTCGAAATGACTTCTCCATGCATTTTATGCATTGGTAAAAGCACTATGATGAAAAGTGTGATATGTTTTCAGGTATCTCCTATACTAATAGAGCCACATGCTCACCGGTTTGCCACATGATGTAGGCCTATGGACTGAACAAGAAACCACCAAAAATTTTAACCAGTCATCGTTCTCACAACACTGAGGACCAGTCATTCGAAATGACTTCTCCATGCATTTTATGCATTGGTAAAAGCACTATGATGAAAAGTGTGATATGTTTTCAGGTATCTCCTATACTAATAGAGCCACATGCTCACCGGTTTGCCACATGATGTAGGCCTATGGACTGAACAAGAAACCACCAAAAATTTTAACCAGTCATCGTTCTCACAACACTGAGGACCAGTCATTCGAAATGACTTCTCCATGCATTTTATGCATTGGTAAAAGCACTATGATGAAAAGTGTGATATGTTTTCAGGTATCTCCTATACTAATAGAGCCACATGCTCACCGGTTTGCCACATGATGTAGGCCTATGGACTGAACAAGAAACCACCAAAAATTTTAACCAGTCATCGTTCTCACAACACTGAGGACCAGTCATTCGAAATGACTTCTCCATGCATTTTATGCATTGGTAAAAGCACTATGATGAAAAGCGTGATATGTTTTCAGGTATCTCCTATACTAATAGAGCCACATGCTCACCGGTTTGCCACATGATGTAGGCCTATGGACTGAACAAGAAACCACCAAAAATTTTAACCAGTCATCGTTCTCACAACACTGAGGACCAGTCATTCGAAATGACTTCTCCATGCATTTTATGCATTGGTAAAAGCACTATGATGAAAATTGTGATATGTTTTCAGGTATCTCCTATACTAATAGAGCCACATGCTCACCGGTTTGCCACATGATGTAGGCCTATGGACTGAACAAGAAACCACCAAAAATATTAACCAGTCATCGTTCTCACAACACTGAGGACCAGTCATTCGAAATGACTTCTCCATGCATTTTATGCATTGGTAAAAGCACTATGATGAAAAGCGTGATATGTTTTCAGGTATCTCCTATACTAATAGAGCCACATGCTCACCGGTTTGCCACATGATGTAGGCCTATGGACTGAACAAGAAACCACCAAAAATTTTAACCAGTCATCGTTCTCACAACACTGAGGACCAGTCATTCGAAATGACTTCTCCATGCATTTTATGCATTGGTAAAAGCACTATGATGAAAAGCGTGATATGTTTTCAGGTATCTCCTATACTAATAGAGCCACATGCTCACCGGTTTGCCACATGATGTAGGCCTATGGACTGAACAAGAAACCACCAAAAATTTTAACCAGTCATCGTTCTCACAACACTGAGGACCAGTCATTCGAAATGACTTCTCCATGCATGTTATGCATTGGTAAAATCACTATGATGAAAAGTGTGATATGTTTTCAGGTATCTCCTATACTAATAGAGCCACATGCTCAACGGTTTGCCACATGATGTAGGCCTATGGACTGAACAAGAAACCACCAAAAATTTTAACCAGTCATCGTTCTCACAACACTGAGGACTAGTCATTCGAAATGACTTCTCCATGCATTTTATGCATTGGTAAAAGCACTATGATGAAAAGTGTGATATGTTTTCAGGTATCTCCTATACTAATAGAGCCACATGCTCACCGGTTTGCCACATGATGTAGGCCTATGGACTGAACAAGAAACCACCAAAAATTTTAACCAGTCATCGTTCTCACAACACTGAGGACCAGTCATTCGAAATGACTTCTCCATGCATTTTATGCATTGGTAAAAGCACTATGATGAAAAGTGTGATATGTTTTCAGGTATCTCCTATACTAATAGAGCCACATGCTCACCGGTTTGCCACATGATGTAGGCCTATGGACTGAACAAGAAACCACCAAAAATTTTAACCAGTCATCGTTCTCACAACACTGAGGACCAGTCATTCGAAATGACTTCTCCATGCATTTTATGCATTGGTAAAAGCACTATGATGAAAAGCGTGATATGTTTTCAGGTATCTCCTATACTAATAGAGCCACATGCTCACCGGTTTGCCACATGATGTAGGCCTATGGACTGAACAAGAAACCACCAAAAATTTTAACCAGTCATCGTTCTCACAACACTGAGGACCAGTCATTCGAAATGACTTCTCCATGCATTTTATGCATTGGTAAAAGCACTATGATTGAAAAGTGTGATATGTTTTCAGGTATCTCCTATACTAATAGAGCCACATGCTCACCGGTTTGCCACATGATGTAGGCCTATGGACTGAACGAGAAACCACCTAAAATTTTAACCAGTCATCGTTCTCACAACACTGAGGACCAGTCATTCGAAATGACTTCTCCATGCATTTTATGCATTGGTAATAGCACTATGATGAAAAGTGTGATATGTTTTCAGTTATCTCCTATACTAATAGAGCCACATGCTCACCGGTTTGCCACATGATGTAGGCCTATGGACTGAACAAGAAACCACCAAAAATTTTAACCAGCATCTTTCTCACAACACTGAGAACCAGTCATTCGAAATGACTTCTCCATGCATTTTATGCATTGGTAAAAGCACTATGATGAAAAGTGTGATATGTTTTCAGGTATCTCCTATACTAATAGAGCCACATGCTCACCGGTTTGCCACATGATGTAGGCCTATGGACTGAACAAGAAACCACCAAAAATTTTAACCAGTCATCGTTCTCACAACACTGAGGACCAGTCATTCGAAATGACTTCTCCATGCATGTTATACATTGGTAAAAGCACTATGATGAAAAGTGTGATATGTTTTCAGGTATCTCCTATACTAATAGAGCCACATGCTCACCGGTTTGCCACATGATGTAGGCCTATGGACTGAACAAGAAACCACCAAAAATTTTAACCAGTCATCGTTCTCACAACACTGAGGACCAGTCATTCGAAATGACTTCTCCATGCATTTTATGCATTGGTAAAAGCACTATGATGAAAAGTGTGATATGTTTTCAGGTATCTCCTATACTAATAGAGCCACATGCTCACCGGTTTGCCACATGATATAGGCCTATGGACTGAACAAGAAACCACCAAAAATTTTAACCAGTCATCGTTCTCACAACACTGAGGACCAGTCATTCAAAATGACTTCTCCATGCATTTTATGCATTGGTAAAAGCACTATGATGAAAAGTGTGATATGTTTTCAGGTATCTCCTATACTAATAGAGCCACATGCTCACCGGTTTGCCACATGATGTAGGCCTATGGACTGAACAAGAGACCACCAAAAATTTTAACCAGTCATCATTCTCACAACACTGAGGACCAGTCATTCGAAATGACTTCTCCATGCATTTTATGCATTGGTAAAAGCACTATGATGAAAAGTGTGATATGTTTTCAGGTATCTCCTATACTAATAGAGCCACATGCTCACCGGTTTGCCACATGATGTAGGCCTATGGACTGAACAAGAAACCACCAAAAATTTTAACCAGTCATCGTTCTCACAACACTGAGGACCAGTCATTCGAAATGACTTCTCCATGCATTTTATGCATTGGTAAAAGCACTATGATGAAAAGTGTGATATGTTTTCAGGTATCTCCTATACTAATAGAGCCACATGCTCACCGGTTTGCCACATGATGTAGGCCTATGGACTGAACAAGAAACCACCAAAAATTTTAACCAGTCATCGTTCTCACAACACTGAGGACCAGTCATTCGAAATGACTTCTCCATGCATTTTATGCATTGGTAAAAGCACTATGATGAAAAGTGTGATATGTTTTCAGGTATCTCCTATACTAATAGAGCCACATGCTCACCGGTTTGCCACATGATGTAGGCCTATGGACTGAACAAGAAACCACCAAAAATTTTAACCAGTCATCGTTCTCACAACACTGAGGACCAGTCATTCGAAATGACTTCTCCATGCATTTTATGCATTGGTAAAAGCACTATGATGAAAAGTGTGATATGTTTTCAGGTATCTCCTATACTAATAGAGCCACATGCTCACCGGTTTGCCACATGATGTAGGCCTATGGACTGAACAAGAAACCACCAAAAATTTTAACCAGTCATCGTTCTCACAACACTGAGGACCAGTCATTCGAAATGACTTCTCCATGCATTTTATGCATTGGTAAAAGCACTATGATGAAAAGCGTGATATGTTTTCAGGTATCTCCTATACTAATAGAGCCACATGCTCACCGGTTTGCCACATGATGTAGGCCTATGGACTGAACAAGAAACCACCAAAAATTTTAACCAGTCATCGTTCTCACAACACTGAGGACCAGTCATTCGAAATGACTTCTCCATGCATTTTATGCATTGGTAAAAGCACTATGATGAAAATTGTGATATGTTTTCAGGTATCTCCTATACTAATAGAGCCACATGCTCACCGGTTTGCCACATGATGTAGGCCTATGGACTGAACAAGAAACCACCAAAAATATTAACCAGTCATCGTTCTCACAACACTGAGGACCAGTCATTCGAAATGACTTCTCCATGCATTTTATGCATTGGTAAAAGCACTATGATGAAAAGCGTGATATGTTTTCAGGTATCTCCTATACTAATAGAGCCACATGCTCACCGGTTTGCCACATGATGTAGGCCTATGGACTGAACAAGAAACCACCAAAAATTTTAACCAGTCATCGTTCTCACAACACTGAGGACCAGTCATTCGAAATGACTTCTCCATGCATTTTATGCATTGGTAAAAGCACTATGATTGAAAAGTGTGATATGTTTTCAGGTATCTCCTATACTAATAGAGCCACATGCTCACCGGTTTGCCACATGATGTAGGCCTATGGACTGAACAAGAAACCACCAAAAATTTTAACCAGTCATCGTTCTCACAACACTGAGGACCAGTCATTCGAAATGACTTCTCCATGCATTTTATGCATTGGTAAAAGCACTATGATTGAAAAGTGTGATATGTTTTCAGGTATCTCCTATACTAATAGAGCCACATGCTCACCGGTTTGCCACATGATGTAGGCCTATGGACTGAACAAGAAACCACCAAAAATTTTAACCAGTCATCGTTCTCACAACACTGAGGACCAGTCATTCGAAATGACTTCTCCATGCATTTTATGCATTGGTAATAGCACTATGATGAAAAGTGTGATATGTTTTCAGTTATCTCCTATACTAATAGAGCCACATGCTCACCGGTTTGCCACATGATGTAGGCCTATGGACTGAACAAGAAACCACCAAAAATTTTAACCAGTCATCTTTCTCACAACACTGAGAACCAGTCATTCGAAATGACTTCTCCATGCATTTTATGCATTGGTAAAAGCACTATGATGAAAAGTGTGATATGTTTTCAGGTATCTCCTATACTAATAGAGCCACATGCTCACCGGTTTGCCACATGATGTAGGCCTATGGACTGAACAAGAAACCACCAAAAATTTTAACCAGTCATCGTTCTCACAACACTGAGGACCAGTCATTCGAAATGACTTCTCCATGCATGTTATGCATTGGTAAAATCACTATGATGAAAAGTGTGATATGTTTTCAGGTATCTCCTATACTAATAGAGCCACATGCTCAACGGTTTGCCACATGATGTAGGCCTATGGACTGAACAAGAAACCACCAAAAATTTTAACCAGTCATCGTTCTCACAACACTGAGGACTAGTCATTCGAAATGACTTCTCCATGCATTTTATGCATTGGTAAAAGCACTATGATGAAAAGTGTGATATGTTTTCAGGTATCTCCTATACTAATAGAGCCACATGCTCACCGGTTTGCCACATGATGTAGGCCTATGGACTGAACAAGAAACCACCAAAAATTTTAACCAGTCATCGTTCTCACAACACTGAGGACCAGTCATTCGAAATGACTTCTCCATGCATTTTATGCATTGGTAAAAGCACTATGATGAAAAGTGTGATATGTTTTCAGGTATCTCCTATACTAATAGAGCCACATGCTCACCGGTTTGCCACATGATGTAGGCCTATGGACTGAACAAGAAACCACCAAAAATTTTAACCAGTCATCGTTCTCACAACACTGAGGACCAGTCATTCGAAATGACTTCTCCATGCATTTTATGCATTGGTAAAAGCACTATGATGAAAAGCGTGATATGTTTTCAGGTATCTCCTATACTAATAGAGCCACATGCTCACCGGTTTGCCACATGATGTAGGCCTATGGACTGAACAAGAAACCACCAAAAATTTTAACCAGTCATCGTTCTCACAACACTGAGGACCAGTCATTCGAAATGACTTCTCCATGCATTTTATGCATTGGTAAAAGCACTATGATGAAAAGTGTGATATGTTTTCAGGTATCTCCTATACTAATAGAGCCACATGCTCACCGGTTTGCCACATGATGTAGGCCTATGGACTGAACAAGAAACCACCAAAAATATTAACCAGTCATCGTTCTCACAACACTGAGGACCAGTCATTCGAAATGACTTCTCCATGCATTTTATGCATTGGTAAAAGCACTATGATGAAAAGCGTGATATGTTTTCAGGTATCTCCTATACTAATAGAGCCACATGCTCACCGGTTTGCCACATGATGTAGGCCTATGGACTGAACAAGAAACCACCAAAAATTTTAACCAGTCATCGTTCTCACAACACTGAGGACCAGTCATTCGAAATGACTTCTCCATGCATTTTATGCATTGGTAAAAGCACTATGATTGAAAAGTGTGATATGTTTTCAGGTATCTCCTATACTAATAGAGCCACATGCTCACCGGTTTGCCACATGATGTAGGCCTATGGACTGAACAAGAAACCACCAAAAATTTTAACCAGTCATCGTTCTCACAACACTGAGGACCAGTCATTCGAAATGACTTCTCCATGCATTTTATGCATTGGTAAAAGCACTATGATTGAAAAGTGTGATATGTTTTCAGGTATCTCCTATACTAATAGAGCCACATGCTCACCGGTTTGCCACATGATGTAGGCCTATGGACTGAACAAGAAACCACCAAAAATTTTAACCAGTCATCGTTCTCACAACACTGAGGACCAGTCATTCGAAATGACTTCTCCATGCATTTTATGCATTGGTAATAGCACTATGATGAAAAGTGTGATATGTTTTCAGTTATCTCCTATACTAATAGAGCCACATGCTCACCGGTTTGCCACATGATGTAGGCCTATGGACTGAACAAGAAACCACCAAAAATTTTAACCAGCATCTTTCTCACAACACTGAGAACCAGTCATTCGAAATGACTTCTCCATGCATTTTATGCATTGGTAAAAGCACTATGATGAAAAGTGTGATATGTTTTCAGGTATCTCCTATACTAATAGAGCCACATGTCCACCGGTTTGCCACATGATGTAGGCCTATGGACTGAACAAGAAACCACCAAAAATTTTAACCAGTCATCGTTCTCACAACACTGAGGACCAGTCATTCGAAATGACTTCTCCATGCATGTTATGCATTGGTAAAAGCACTATGATGAAAAGTGTGATATGTTTTCAGGTATCTCCTATACTAATAGAGCCACATGCTCACCGGTTTGCCACATGATGTAGGCCTATGGACTGAACAAGAAACCACCAAAAATTTTAACCAGTCATCGTTCTCACAACACTGAGGACCAGTCATTCGAAATGACTTCTCCATGCATTTTATGCATTGGTAAAAGCACTATGATGAAAAGTGTGATATGTTTTCAGGTATCTCCTATACTAATAGAGCCACATGCTCACCGGTTTGCCACATGATATAGGCCTATGGACTGAACAAGAAACCACCAAAAATTTTAACCAGTCATCGTTCTCACAACACTGAGGACCAGTCATTCAAAATGACTTCTCCATGCATTTTATGCATTGGTAAAAGCACTATGATGAAAAGTGTGATATGTTTTCAGGTATCTCCTATACTAATAGAGCCACATGCTCACCGGTTTGCCACATGATGTAGGCCTATGGACTGAACAAGAGACCACCAAAAATTTTAACCAGTCATCATTCTCACAACACTGAGGACCAGTCATTCGAAATGACTTCTCCATGCATTTTATGCATTGGTAAAAGCACTATGATGAAAAGTGTGATATGTTTTCAGGTATCTCCTATACTAATAGAGCCACATGCTCACCGGTTTGCCACATGATGTAGGCCTATGGACTGAACAAGAAACCACCAAAAATTTTAACCAGTCATCGTTCTCACAACACTGAGGACCAGTCATTCGAAATGACTTCTCCATGCATTTTATGCATTGGTAAAAGCACTATGATGAAAAGTGTGATATGTTTTCAGGTATCTCCTATACTAATAGAGCCACATGCTCACCGGTTTGCCACATGATGTAGGCCTATGGACTGAACAAGAAACCACCAAAAATTTTAACCAGTCATCGTTCTCACAACACTGAGGACCAGTCATTCGAAATGACTTCTCCATGCATTTTATGCATTGGTAAAAGCACTATGATGAAAAGTGTGATATGTTTTCAGGTATCTCCTATACTAATAGAGCCACATGCTCACCGGTTTGCCACATGATGTAGGCCTATGGACTGAACAAGAAACCACCAAAAATTTTAACCAGTCATCGTTCTCACAACACTGAGGACCAGTCATTCGAAATGACTTCTCCATGCATTTTATGCATTGGTAAAAGCACTATGATGAAAAGTGTGATATGTTTTCAGGTATCTCCTATACTAATAGAGCCACATGCTCACCGGTTTGCCACATGATGTAGGCCTATGGACTGAACAAGAAACCACCAAAAATTTTAACCAGTCATCGTTCTCACAACACTGAGGACCAGTCATTCGAAATGACTTCTCCATGCATTTTATGCATTGGTAAAAGCACTATGATGAAAAGTGTGATATGTTTTCAGGTATCTCCTATACTAATAGAGCCACATGCTCACCGGTTTGCCACATGATGTAGGCCTATGGACTGAACAAGAAACCACCAAAAATTTTAACCAGTCATCGTTCTCACAACACTGAGGACCAGTCATTCGAAATGACTTCTCCATGCATTTTATGCATTGGTAAAAGCACTATGATGAAAAGTGTGATATGTTTTCAGGTATCTCCTATACTAATAGAGCCACATGCTCACCGGTTTGCCACATGATGTAGGCCTATGGACTGAACAAGAAACCACCAAAAATTTTAACCAGTCATCGTTATCACAACACTGAGGACCAGTCATTCGAAATGACTTCTCCATGCATTTTATGCATTGGTAAAAGCACTATGATGAAAAGTGTGATATGTTTTCAGGTATCTCCTATACTAATAGAGCCACATGCTCACCGGTTTGCCACATGATGTAGGCCTATGGACTGAACAAGAAACCACCAAAAATTTTAACCAGTCATCGTTCTCACAACACTGAGGACCAGTCATTCGAAATGACTTCTCCATGCATGTTATGCATTGGTAAAAGCACTATGATGAAAAGTGAGATATGTTTTCAGGTATCTCCTATACTAATAGAGCCACATGCTCACCGGTTTGCCACATGATGTAGGCCTATGGACTGAACAAGAAACCACCAAAAATTTTAACCAGTCATCGTTCTCACAACACTGAGGACCAGTCATTCGAAATGACTTCTCCATGCATTTTATGCATTGGTAAAAGCACTATGATGAAAAGTGTGATATGTTTTCAGGTATCTCCTATACTAATAGAGCCACATGCTCACCGGTTTGCCACATGATGTAGGCCTATGGACTGAACAAGAAACCACCAAAAATTTTAACCAGTCATCATTCTCACAACACTGAGGACCAGTCATTTGAAATGACTTCTCCATGCATTTTATGCATTGGTAAAAGCACTATGATGAAAAGTGTGATATGTTTTCAGGTATCTCCTATACTAATAGAGCCACATGCTCACCGGTTTGCCACATGATGTAGGCCTATGGACTGAACAAGAAACCACCAAAAATTTTAACCAGTCATCGTTCTCACAACACTGAGGACCAGTCATTCGAAATGACTTCTCCATGCATTTTATGCATTGGTAAAAGCACTATGATGAAAAGTGTGATATGTTTTCAGGTATCTCCTATACTAATAGAGCCACATGCTCACCGGTTTGCCACATGATGTAGGCCTATGGACTGAACAAGAAACCACCAAAAATTTTAACCAGTCATCGTTCTCACAACACTGAGGACCAGTCATTCGAAATGACTTCTCCATGCATTTTATGCATTGGTAAAAGCACTATGATGAAAAGTGTGATATGTTTTCAGGTATCTCCTATACTAATAGAGCCACATGCTCACCGGTTTGCCACATGATGTAGGCCTATGGACTGAACAAGAAACCACCAAAAATTTTAACCAGTCATCGTTCTCACAACACTGAGGACCAGTCATTCGAAATGACTTCTCCATGCATTTTATGCATTGGTAAAAGCACTATGATGAAAAGTGTGATATGTTTTCAGGTATCTCCTATACTAATAGAGCCACATGCTCACCGGTTTGCCACATGATGTAGGCCTATGGACTGAACAAGAAACCACCAAAAATTTTAACCAGTCATCGTTCTCACAACACTGAGGACCAGTCATTCGAAATGACTTCTCCATGCATTTTATGCATTGGTAAAAGCACTATGATGAAAAGTGTGATATGTTTTCAGGTATCTCCTATACTAATAGAGCCACATGCTCACCGGTTTGCCACATGATGTAGGCCTATGGACTGAACAAGAAACCACCAAAAATTTTAACCAGTCATCGTTCTCACAACACTGAGGACCAGTCATTCGAAATGACTTCTCCATGCATTTTATGCATTGGTAAAAGCACTATGATGAAAAGTGTGATATGTTTTCAGGTATCTCCTATACTAATAGAGCCACATGCTCACCGGTTTGCCACATGATGTAGGCCTATGGACTGAACAAGAAACCACCAAAAATTTTAACCAGTCATCGTTCTCACAACACTGAGGACCAGTCATTCGAAATGACTTCTCCATGCATTTTATGCATTGGTAAAAGCACTATGATGAAAAGTGTGATATGTTTTCAGGTATCTCCTATACTAATAGAGCCACATGCTCACCGGTTTGCCACATGATGTAGGCCTATGGACTGAACAAGAAACCACCAAAAATTTTAACCAGTCATCGTTCTCACAACACTGAGGACCAGTCATTCGAAATGACTTCTCCATGCATTTTATGCATTGGTAAAAGCACTATGATGAAAAGTGTGATATGTTTTCAGGTATCTCCTATACTAATAGAGCCACATGCTCACCGGTTTGCCACATGATGTAGGCCTTATGGCTGAACAAGAAACCACCAAAAATTTTAACCAGTCATCGTTCTCACAACACTGAGGACCAGTCATTCGAAATGACTTCTCCATGCATTTTATGCATTGGTAAAAGCACTATGATGAAAAGTGTGATATGTTTTCAGGTATCTCCTATACTAATAGAGCCACATGCTCACCGGTTTGCCACATGATGTAGGCCTATGGACTGAACAAGAAACCACCAAAAATTTTAACCAGTCATCGTTCTCACAACACTGAGGACCAGTCATTCGAAATGACTTCTCCATGCATTTTATGCATTGGTAAAAGCACTATGATGAAAAGTGTGATATGTTTTCAGGTATCTCCTATACTAATAGAGCCACATGCTCACCGGTTTGCCACATGATGTAGGCCTATGGACTGAACAAGAATCCACCAAAAATTTTAACCAGTCATCGTTCTCACAACACTGAGGACCAGTCATTCGAAATGACTTCTCCATGCATTTTATGCATTGGTAAAAGCACTATGATGAAAAGTGTGATATGTTTTCAGGTATCTCCTATACTAATACAGCCACATGCTCACCGGTTTGCCACATGATGTAGGCCTATGGACTGAACAAGAAACCACCAAAAATTTTAACCAGTCATCGTTCTCACAACACTGAGGACCAGTCATTCGAAATGACTTCTCCATGCATTTTATGCATTGGTAAAAGCACTATGATGAAAAGTGTGATATGTTTTCAGGTATCTCCTATACTAATAGAGCCACATGCTCACCGGTTTGCCACATGATGTAGGCCTATGGACTGAACAAGAAACCACCAAAAATTTTAACCAGTCATCGTTCTCACAACACTGATGACCAGTCATTCGAAATGACTTCTCCATGCATTTTATGCATTGGTAAAAGCACTATTATGAAAAGTGTGATGTTTTCAGGTATCTCCTATACTAATAGAGCCACATGCTCACCGGTTTGCCACATGATGTAGGCCTATGGACTGAACAAGAAACCACCAAAAATTTTAACCAGTCATCGTTCTCACAACACTGAGGACCAGTCATTCGAAATGACTTCTCCATGCATTTTATGCATTGGTAAAAGCACTATGATGAAAAGTGTGATATGTTTTCAGGTATCTCCTATACTAATAGAGCCACATGCTCACCGGTTTGCCACATGATGTAGGCCTATGGACTGAACAAGAAACCACCAAAAATTTTAACCAGTCATCGTTCTCACAACACTGAGGACCAGTCATTCGAAATGACTTCTCCATGCATTTTATGCATTGGTAAAAGCACTATGATGAAAAGTGTGATATGTTTTCAGGTATCTCCTATACTAATAGAGCCACATGCTCACCGGTTTGCCACATGATGTAGGCCTATGGACTGAACAAGAAACCACCAAAAATTTTAACCAGTCATCGTTCTCACAACACTGAGGACCAGTCATTCGAAATGACTTCTCCATGCATTTTATGCATTGGTAAAAGCACTATGATGAAAAGTGTGATATGTTTTCAGGTATCTCCTATACTAATAGAGCCACATGCTCACCGGTTTGCCACATGATGTAGGCCTATGGACTGAACAAGAAACCACCAAAAATTTTAACCAGTCATCGTTCTCACAACACTGAGGACCAGTCATTCGAAATGACTTCTCCATGCATTTTATGCATTGGTAAAAGCACTATGATGAAAAGTGTGATATGTTTTCAGGTATCTCCTATACTAATAGAGCCACATGCTCACCGGTTTGCCACATGATGTAGGCCTATGGACTGAACAAGAAACCACCAAAAATTTTAACCAGTCATCGTTCTCACAACACTGAGGACCAGTCATTCGAAATGACTTCTCCATGCATTTTATGCATTGGTAAAAGCACTATGATGAAAAGTGTGATATGTTTTCAGGTATCTCCTATACTAATAGAGCCACATGCTCACCGGTTTGCCACATGATGTAGGCCTATGGACTGAACAAGAAACCACCAAAAATTTTAACCAGTCATCGTTCTCACAACACTGAGGACCAGTCATTCGAAATGACTTCTCCATGCATTTTATGCATTGGTAAAAGCACTATGATGAAAAGTGTGATATGTTTTCTGGTATCTCCTATACTAATAGAGCCACATGCTCAACGGTTTGCCACATGATGTAGGCCTATGGACTGAACAAGAAACCACCAAAAATTTTAACCAGTCATCGTTCTCACAACACTGAGGACCAGTCATTCGAAATGACTTCTCCATGCATTTTATGCATTGGTAAAAGCACTATGATGAAAAGTGTGATATGTTTTCAGGTATCTCCTATACTAATAGAGCCACATGCTCACCGGTTTGCCACATGATGTAGGCCTATGGACTGAACAAGAAACCACCAAAAATTTTAACCAGTCATCGTTCTCACAACACTGAGGACCAGTCATTCGAAATGACTTCTCCATGCATTTTATGCATTGGTAAAAGCACTATGATGAAAAGTGTGATATGTTTTCAGGTATCTCCTATACTAATAGAGCCACATGCTCACCGGTTTGCCACATGATGTAGGCCTATGGACTGAACAAGAAACCACCAAAAATTTTAACCAGTCATCGTTCTCACAACACTGAGGACCAGTCATTCGAAATGACTTCTCCATGCATTTTATGCATTGGTAAAAGCACTATGATGAAAAGTGTGATATTTTTCAGGTATCTCCTATACTAATAGAGCCACATGCTCACCGGTTTGCCACATGATGTAGGCCTATGGACTGAACAAGAAACCACCAAAAATTTTAACCAGTCATCGTTCTCACAACACTGAGGACCAGTCATTCGAAATGACTTCTCCATGCATTTTATGCATTGGTAAAAGCACTATGATGAAAAGTGTGATATGTTTTCAGGTATCTCCTATACTAATAGAGCCACATGCTCACCGGTTTGCCACATGATGTAGGCCTATGGACTGAACAAGAAACCACCAAAAATTTTAACCAGTCATCGTTCTCACAACACTGAGGACCAGTCATTCGAAATGACTTCTCCATGCATTTTATGCATTGGTAAAAGCACTATGATGAAAAGTGTGATATGTTTTCTGGTATCTCCTATACTAATAGAGCCACATGCTCACCGGTTTGCCACATGATGTAGGCCTATGGACTGAACAAGAAACCACCAAAAATTTTAACCAGTCATCGTTCTCACAACACTGAGGACCAGTCATTCGAAATGACTTCTCCATGCATTTTATGCATTGGTAAAAGCACTATGATGAAAAGTGTGATATGTTTTCAGGTATCTCCTATACTAATAGAGCCACATGCTCACCGGTTTGCCACATGATGTAGGCCTATGGACTGAACAAGAAAGCACCAAAAATTTTAACCAGTCATCGTTCTCACAACACTGAGGACCAGTCATTCGAAATGACTTCTCCATGCATTTTATGCATTGGTAAAAGCACTATGATGAAAAGTGTGATATGTTTTCAGGTATCTCCTATACTAATAGAGCCACATGCTCACCGGTTTGCCACATGATGTAGGCCTATGGACTGAACAAGAAACCACCAAAAATTTTAACCAGTCATCGTTCTCACAACACTGAGGACCAGTCATTCGAAATGACTTCTCCATGCATTTTATGCATTGGTAAAAGCACTATGATGAAAAGTGTGATATTTTTCAGGTATCTCCTATACTAATAGAGCCACATGCTCACCGGTTTGCCACATGATGTAGGCCTATGGACTGAACAAGAAACCACCAAAAATTTTAACCAGTCATCGTTCTCACAACACTGAGGACCAGTCATTCGAAATGACTTCTCCATGCATTTTATGCATTGGTAAAAGCACTATGATGAAAAGTGTGATATGTTTTCAGGTATCTCCTATACTAATAGAGCCACATGCTCACCGGTTTGCCACATGATGTAGGCCTATGGACTGAACAAGAAACCACCAAAAATTTTAACCAGTCATCGTTCTCACAACACTGAGGACCAGTCATTCGAAATGACTTCTCCATGCATTTTATGCATTGGTAAAAGCACTATGATGAAAAGTGTGATATGTTTTCTGGTATCTCCTATACTAATAGAGCCACATGCTCACCGGTTTGCCACATGATGTAGGCCTATGGACTGAACAAGAAACCACCAAAAATTTTAACCAGTCATCGTTCTCACAACACTGAGGACCAGTCATTCGAAATGACTTCTCCATGCATTTTATGCATTGGTAAAAGCACTATGATGAAAAGTGTGATATGTTTTCAGGTATCTCCTATACTAATAGAGCCACATGCTCACCGGTTTGCCACATGATGTAGGCCTATGGACTGAACAAGAAACCACCAAAAATTTTAACCAGTCATCGTTCTCACAACACTGAGGACCAGTCATTCGAAATGACTTCTCCATGCATTTTATGCATTGGTAAAAGCACTATGATGAAAAGCGTGATATGTTTTCAGGTATCTCCTATACTAATAGAGCCACATGCTCACCGGTTTGCCACATGATGTAGGCCTATGGACTGAACAAGAAACCACCAAAAATTTTAACCAGTCATCGTTCTCACAACACTGAGGACCAGTCATTCGAAATGACTTCTCCATGCATTTTATGCATTGGTAAAAGCACTATGATGAAAAGTGTGATATGTTTTCAGGTATCTCCTATACTAATAGAGCCACATGCTCACCGGTTTGCCACATGATGTAGGCCTATGGACTGAACAAGAAACCACCAAAAATTTTAACCAGTCATCGTTCTCACAACACTGAGGACCAGTCATTCGAAATGACTTCTCCATGCATTTTATGCATTGGTAAAAGCACTATGATGAAAAGTGAGATATGTTTTCAGGTATCTCCTATACTAATAGAGCCACATGCTCACCGGTTTGCCACATGATGTAGGCCTATGGACTGAACAAGAAACCACCAAAAATTTTAACCAGTCATCGTTCTCACAACACTGAGGACCAGTCATTCGAAATGACTTCTCCATGCATTTTATGCATTGGTAAAAGCACTATGATGAAAAGTGTGATATGTTTTCAGGTATCTCCTATACTAATAGAGCCACATGCTCACCGGTTTGCCACATGATGTAGGCCTATGGACTGAACAAGAAACCACCAAAAATTTTAACCAGTCATCATTCTCACAACACTGAGGACCAGTCATTCGAAATGACTTCTCCATGCATTTTATGCATTGGTAAAAGCACTATGATGAAAAGTGTGATATGTTTTCAGGTATCTCCTATACTAATAGAGCCACATGCTCACCGGTTTGCCACATGATGTAGGCCTATGGACTGAACAAGAAACCACCAAAAATTTTAACCAGTCATCGTTCTCACAACACTGAGGACCAGTCATTCGAAATGACTTCTCCATGCATTTTATGCATTGGTAAAAGCACTATGATGAAAAGTGTGATATGTTTTCAGGTATCTCCTATACTAATAGAGCCACATGCTCACCGGTTTGCCACATGATGTAGGCCTATGGACTGAACAAGAAACCACCAAAAATTTTAACCAGTCATCGTTCTCACAACACTGAGGACCAGTCATTCGAAATGACTTCTCCATGCATTTTATGCATTGGTAAAAGCACTATGATGAAAAGTGTGATATGTTTTCAGGTATCTCCTATACTAATAGAGCCACATGCTCACCGGTTTGCCACATGATGTAGGCCTATGGACTGAACAAGAAACCACCAAAAATTTTTTTTTTTTTTTTTCCAAATAATCTTTATTGGATTTTAACAATTAACTGGGCAGGAATGGAAGGGGGAAAAGCGGGGATGCGGGGAGAGGGAAAAGGGGGGGTGGAGGGAGGCTGGAAGGAGGGGGGGGAGAACATGGGAAGAAAAAGGGGAGAGAAGACACTTGAAGTAAGCGACAACAGGTAACCATATTTGTCAAATGATAAAACAGCATTTGGAAGGTGAATAATTATAATTATAATACATTTGCTCATGAAAGAGGGGTGGACTCACTGAACAATCTTGAATTACAGACACGTTAAACCAAAGTCCGGTACGCTTTGTGCTAATTTCAACTGGAAATTGTTACGGGAAAACTTCTTCCCAACGAGCCCATTTTTTTGAGCATTTTTTGAGGCTGTCGTTATTTAGGGCGAATTTTTGCTCGTATGCTCTATGAAGGTCAATACGGTCTTTGATCTCTTGGAATGATGGAGGATTAGGCTTTTTCCAGTTGTATGCGATGGCATTTTTGGTGACCAAAAGGATATGAATGACCAACGCTTTGAGAGGAAAGTGTGTGTCGCTTAATCCCACAGAGAGCAATGCCATCTGAGGGGTCAGGATGAAATTTTTATTCAGAAGTACTCCAATCAAACCAGCGATTTTAGACCAAAGAGATCTAATTTTGTGACAGCTCCAGAAGATATGGAGCAGATTGCCCCTGTTTCCACACACTCTCCAACAATCTGGGGAGGTGTGACCCCCTATCATGGACAGTCTTGCTGGGGTTAGGTACCAGCGCGTGACTAGTTTGAAATAGGACTCTTGTAATGACATGGAGATGGAAGCTGAGTATGAGTGGACCAAAGCACTTTCCCATTCATCTGGGTCAATTATTGTCTGGAGGTCTTGCTCCCATTTCAGCATGGAAGGAGATTTCGCGAAGTCTGAGTCATGGTTGAACCAGCTATAGATATATCTGTAGCTCCAGAAAATATTGTGGTCGGGGTTACAAATCAGATTTATAGCCGCTTCAGAGAAACTGGGCTTTTTTGATACGAATTTCTGACACTGATCCTTGATGATCATGTACTCGCAAAACATAGCAGAGGGGACATTGTAAGTGTTTTTGAGAGAATTAAAGGGAACAAAATTTTCTCCGTCAAATATATGGGAAAGTTTTGTGATTTTGTAGTCGGACCATTTGGGATTGACCATTTTGTTATGCAACTCAAATATATAAGAGATGGCCAGATTTTTCAGAGACTCGAATTTTTCAGTTCTTCTTTTGGGCCTAGCAAATTTAGACCATGCATTACTTATTGCAATAAAAATTGGGTGGGATTTATTATTGGAATTTCTTATGTTCATAAGCTGGTTGAGGATCAATTCTCTAGGGGCTCTATTCAGGTTCAAAGATGATTCGATATCCAGCCAGGCTGGGGGTTCTGATTTAGACCACCAGGAGCAACTTTGTTTAATCAGGTTTGTATGGTAATGGGCCAGAATGTTGGGAAGGCCCATTCCCCCTGACGCTTTATTTCTGTAGAGAGTATTAATAGCTACTCTCGCTTTTTTCTTGTTCCATAGGAACTTGTTGATCAGAGTTTGGATGTTAGATAAATAAGAGGTTGAAATAGGAACGGGGATGGACCTAAATATATATAGGATTTTAGGGATTATGAATGTTTTTACTGATAGGTTCTTTCCCCACCATGAGAGATCTCTCCCTGCAAAGTGGTTCAGATCAGTTGAGATAGTTTTGATTAAGATGTCAAGGTTGGTAGGAACGAGAGAATCTATATTTTTTGTGATTTTGATCCCCAGATAGGTGAAATCGCTAGTCGCCCAGCTCCACGAAGTTGCTTTTGATATTTCTTTGATTTGAATGGGGTCGAGGTTAAATTGCATAATTTGGGATTTAGTTTTGTTGATTTTGAAGTATGAGAGCTGGGAGAAAGTATCTAATAATTTTTGGGTAGCAGGGACAGATACTATAGGGTTTGTCAGGGTCAGGATGACATCGTCAGCGAAGAGGCCTATTTTGAATTCTCTATTTTTAGTTTGAATGCCAGTTATATTATTATCTTTTCTTATTGACTGAGCCAAGGGCTCCATCGCCAAGGCGAACAGTAGAGGGGACAGGGGGCAGCCTTGGCGTGTACCGTTTGTAATTAAAAAAGGGGATGAGAGATGGTTGTTAGAGAAAACCCTGGCGGTGGGACCCGAGTACAGAGCCATAATTGTGGAGATAGAATTTGGGTTAAAACCGAATTGTTGCAGAGTAAGTCTTAGGTATGACCAATTCAGGCGGTCAAACGCCTTTTCTGCATCCAGTGAGGCAAATATTGAGGGGATTTTTTTAGAATTGATAAGCTTCGTCAAGTTTATGATTCTTCTAGTTCCATCACTCGACTGTCTGCCACTGACAAACCCTATCTGATCATTAATTATCAAATTTGGAAGGAAATTATTGATTCTGTTTGCGAGGATTTTGGAATATAGTTTGATGTCTGAATTGACTAAGGATATTGGCCTGTAGTTTGGAAGTTGAACAGGGTCACCTTTAGCTTTGGGGATTAAGATGATTGAGGCCTCCAACATTTCTTTTGGGAACTTGCCCAAAGTAGCAGCAGAATTAAAGATTTTAGACATGTATGGGGCTAGGATTTCATTGAAAGATTTAAAGTATTCGTTGGTGAAGCCGTCAGGCCCCGGGGCTTTCAGAGATTTTAATTTTTTAATGTTATCAGAAATCTCCTCAGGGGAGAACGGGGCGGTGAGTACGTCTAAGTTTTCCGACGTGAGTCTAGGAAGATTAAGCTTTAATAGGAATTTTTTAATATCAGAGTCCAGTGGTTGTACTAGTTGGGGGTTGGAGTTTAGGTTGTATAGATCTGAGTAAAAGGCAGCAAACGCATCCACTATGTCCTGCGGGTGTGTAAGCATGCGACCGTCTGGGGGTACTATTTTTATGATCCTATTTTGGATCCTTTGCTTTTTCAATCTATTTAGCATGAACTTGTTAGGCTTGTTTAAGGAGGCAAACTGTTTGAATTTTAAAGACCCAATTGATGCATCATAGAAGGAGAAGATTAGGGTCCTCAACTCTTGCCTGAGGGATATCAGTTCGGTATGTAGATTGGGGGAGTGGATGGTAGAGTTGGCAAGTTCTGTTTCTTTGATTTTTATTTTTGACTGTAGCTCTTTTATTTTGGCTCTGCTTTGCTTTTTTTCCCTAGCAGAAATTTGGATTAGGGCCCCTCTGATCACAGCTTTGTGGGCGTTCCAAAGGGTGAATGGGTCAGTTGAGTCTGAATCATTCTCTCTGAAGTAGTTTTTGATAGTTTGGTTTATTGCATTTTTATGGACTGGATTACAAAGAATAGAAGAGTTGCACCTCCATGAGATGTGAGATTTTGATGCAGGACCGTATATTAGTTCTGCGATGACAGGGGAGTGGTCTGAGATTGTTTTAGGAAGGATTGAGATTTTCCTGAATTTTGGCAATGAAAAAATGTTGGAGATTATTAGGTCGATCCTCGAGGCGGAATGATGCACGTCAGAAAAATGAGTGTACTCAATAGAGGTGGTGTTGAGACATCTGAAAATGTCGTACATTTCATTTTGGTGGAGCCATTTGTTTAGGGTCAGAGATTTATGCCTGTTCTGAGATGAGGAGTCAAGGTGGCCATCAGGAACCACGTTGAAATCTCCCACCACTATTAAATCTCCCTTCTTGATCTCCAACACTTTTCTCATGAGCCCATTCAGAAATCTAATTTGGCCTTTATTCGGGACGTAAATGTTGACTATGGTGAAGGGATGGTTATCTATGTTACCGATTAGGATATGAAAATTGCCATTTGAGTCCTTACATTCTTTGATGAGTTCAAATGATACCTTGTGACTAATTATGGTCATAACACCGGCTTTCTTTTTGTTACCACAAGATTCGAAAACCTGTGAGAACTTTCTATCTGTAAATTTTGGGTGATCACTGGATTTGAACTTGGTTTCTTGTATGCACATGATGTCGGACCTTGATCTAACCAGTTCATTTTTGATAGAGAACCTTTTTCTCGGACTATTAAGACCCCTAACGTTATACGACATTATCTTAAGAGACATGTTTGGTTGAGGATAGGGGGAAGTGAAGAGGTTATTCACCTGTGGATACCTGTAAGTAGAATTAGGAACTATATAACAGAAATAGTCTAACTAACGACTTAGAAATTACTTTTAGTGTGCAGTAAAATGAAGATACAAATTAGAACAACACACACACTTGAGACTTAACTTGTCCTCTCTGAAGAAACCCTCCAGTGGGTTCTTCTCTGTCCGGGGGAAAGTTCGTGAAAGAGCTCAGGATGGAACTTGAGGCATCCTCCAGGATATAGAAAAGTTGGACAAAGGAATACGAATTTTAATATGAACAATATAACATTTGTAAAATCTTGAACCTTGGAACTTCATACAAAAACCCATGTATAGGCATCAGGCTAAGGTCATATAGAATGATCAAAGAGAAAATAGCCTTTAAATCAAACTAAGTGATGGAGGAAATGAACCTTTCTCCATCTTCAGGGGTGCTAATGGGGATTATTTTACTTTTGTATTGTACCAGAAGCTTCAGTGGGAACCCCCATTTGTATGAGATACCCATATCTCTTAAAGAGTTTGTCACCTTTTTGAATGCTCTCCTGCCCTCCAGAGTCTCTCTGGAAAGATCCGCATATAATTTTAAATTCTCGAAGGGCTCAGGGAACCTTTTCTCCACTTTAATGAAGTTTTGCAGCTGTTCTTTTATGTGGAAGAAATGAATCCTGAGTATTGTGTCCCTCGGGAGGTCTGCAGCTACACTTGAGGGCTTGGGCAGTCTATGGATCCTATCTATTGTGAGCTCTTGGGCTGATATGGAAGGGATAACTTTTTTAATCAGATTTTGTGCGAAGTTGTGGAGTTTATCTGGAGTGTCGTTTTCGGGGATACCACGAATTTTTATGTTGTTGCGTCTGTTTCTGTCCTCCAGGTCAGCCATTTTTAATCTGAGACGATCTACTTCTGACCTGAGATTTTTATTTTCGGCTGAGTGTCTGGCCACAGTTTTCTCCAACCCCTTAATTTTTTCCTCCTGTTTTCCTAATTTTTCCGTAAACATCTCCATTGACTTATGTATCTGGCTAGAGTGTTTTTCAAAGTTGAGGTTCATTTCCTCTCTGATTTGTTTGGTTATTATTATCATATGAGCATCCATCATGCTCAGGAAATGTGAAGTAGAGTCCTCTAACCCAGATTGTGCATTTTTTGTCTTTCTTCTCACTGGGCTTGCGTTCGGAGAAAAGTCATCCGACTCGTAGCCCGAGTAATCAGAAGCAACTTTTTTCTCATCCCCCCATTCAGCTGGGCCCAACCTTTTTTTTGAAATGGACGTATCCATTTCTGTTTCCTTGTTTTGGTGTTGTGAAGGTTTGTTTTGGGGCTTGTTACGTTTAACTATTTTGTCACCTGGGCTGTTAAGAGGGGTCCTTGGGGACCTAGATCTGGATCTGGCTTTGCCCGGGCTTATTACGTTTACCAAGTCCAGAGAGGGGTTGCGTCCTGAAGGGTATGATTTATTGCATTTTTGGGAATTGGGTTGAGGGAGCTTTGAGATGTAATTTTTGGAGCTGGAACGACTCATTGCAACTGAATAGGAAGCTGGTACAAGAGAAAATAGTGTGAGGACTGAGGGAATGGGCCGTCCTGAGAAGCTACAATATCCCGCAAATACACAAATAATCAGCAGACACCTCCCAATCCCTTACTGCCCACCAATGTGACCGTTATGCAATAAGGGACTACGTTAGATTGCTAGAAATAATAGTGTCGCATATAATCTAGCACTGGGCACAACAAAAACAGAACAGTAATTTGACTGTGTAATCTCGTTTCTTCTTGTTTAATAACTCTCAATTCAGAACCTGCTTTAGGTCCTCGCAGCTTCAAGGATGGAAAAGATAAAATGCAGGGAGCTTGGTTGTGCAAGCGAAACTTGTTGAGCAGTTTTTCTTAGTAGCTTGTCACTGGGAGCTGTGGAGATTCCAGGATTTCAGCTGTGTGGAGCTTGGTTCATAAGAGGTTAAACTCTCCGCAACTTAGAGGTTAGCAGAATATGACACTCAGTTAAGACTACTTAGGTGTGCAGCAGCGATGAAAGAGTTAATTACCGGCTTCACCGGTGTGGAAGCCGCTGCTCTGAATGACTGGAGTGGCTTTATGTGGCTCAGGGATTCCTCCAGGGAGCCCTTATGTTTTGCAGAGGGGGGAGAGAGGGGGGGGCCGCCTGAGCAGCGCGCACAGCAGGGTATAGATGTGTGTGGTGAGGAGCCCGTGCTTTCAGCCGCAAGTGCGGCGCTGTTATGCTGTGGGGTCAGAGCTGCAGCCGCTCAGAGGTTAATGCTTCCAACTGTTGTGCCCGGGTAGAGAATGGGAGAGCCCGGTGAATCAGCCGCAGGTGCAGCGCTGCTGTGATGCCGGCACACGCTGCGGCTGTGCAAGGGTTAATCCTGCCGAGTGCTGCGCCCGGGAAGTAAGTGGAGGGAGCCCGGTAAATCCGCCGCAGGTGAAGCTCTGCTATGCTGCAGGCACACGCTGCAGCTGTGCAAGGGTTAATTAATTCTGCCGAGTGCTGTGCCCGGGAAGTGAGCGGGGGAGCCCGGTATATCAGCCGCAGGTGCAGCACTGTTGTGCTGTAGGCTCACGCTGCAGCTGTGTAAGGGTTAATCCTTCCGAGTGCTGTGCCCGGGAAGTGAGTGGGAGAGCCCGGCAAATCAGCCGCAGGTGCGGCGCTGCTGTGCTGCAGGCACACGCTGCAGCTGTGCAAGGGTTAATCCTGCCGAGTGCTGTGCCCGGGAAGAGGGGGGAGCCCGGTAAATCAGCCGAAGGTGCGGCTCTGCTATGCTGCAGGCACACGCTGCAGCTGTGTAATAGTTAATTAAGTCTGCCGAGTGCTGTGCCCGGGAAGTGCGCGGGGGAGCCCGGTAAATCAGCCGCAGGTGCGGCGCTGCTGTGCTACTGGCTCACGCTGCGGCCGTGCAGGGGCTAGACCTGCCGAGTGCTGTGCCCGGGACTCCTTACCTCCGGCTTGCGGCGATCGCGTCTGGCGCCGATATCCAGTCCGGTCCAGAGTGCTCACCGGCTGGCGTCTCGGCGCGTGCACCCCGCGGTGGGTCCCCAGGGACTTGCGGCTTCCTCTCCGGCGGCTCTGTACTTCAGCCGCTTCACCGCGCTTGGTTGCGGACTGGGAGGCTCTGCAGCTTGCTTGGCGTCGCCGGGTGGAGGGAGGGAGGAGAGCGCACTTGCGTCCTCGGTCTCCTGGGACCGGCTGCAGCAGGGGAGGGGAAGACAGATGCAAGGAAGGCTTTTGCCGCTTCACTCAGCCTGCAGCTCCTGCAGGCTGAGACTTGAGGCGGTGAAGGCAGAGAGAGGGAGCGCGTTTCTGTGCTTACCTCCAGGGTTCCAACGGCTGCCAGTTTCTTCGCCGCAGCTCCACTCTGAACCTCTTTAGGGGATCCCTGCAATATTACCCACAGTTGTGGAAGGGGCAGTGATAAGCCCAGTAGTTAGAGAGCCCATTAATGAGGGCAGATGCTGATTGCTGTTTGAGGCCTGCAAATAGGCCCAGGCCATGCGGTCCGCTTAGAGTCTGTCAGCAGCTTGGGGCAGGAGGCCCCAGAATTGGCAATTTAGGTCTCTGTGGGATCCAGGGATCTTGTAGATAAAGGATCCAGTGTCCAAATTTTGAAATCTGACGCTTTGAAGCCGATGTTGGCCGATTTAGAGGATGCCTCCTCAGAGCTCTTTAGCAGCACAACCTACTCCATTGCTGCCTAGGCCACACCCGAAACCACCAAAAATTTTAACCAGTCATCGTTCTCACAACACTGAGGACCAGTCATTCGAAATGACTTCTCCATGCATTTTATGCATTGGTAAAAGCACTATGATGAAAAGTGTGATATGTTTTCAGGTATCTCCTATACTAATAGAGCCACATGCTCACCGGTTTGCCACATGATGTAGGCCTATGGACTGAACAAGAAACCACCAAAAATTTTAACCAGTCATCGTTCTCACAACACTGAGGACCAGTCATTCAAAATGACTTCTCCATGCATTTTATGCATTGGTAAAAGCACTATGATGAAAAGTGTGATATGTTTTCAGGTATCTCCTATACTAATAGAGCCACATGCTCACCGGTTTGCCACATGATGTAGGCCTATGGACTGAACAAGAAACCACCAAAAATTTTAACCAGTCATCGTTCTCACAACACTGAGGACCAGTCATTCGAAATGACTTCTCCATGCATTTTATGCATTGGTAAAAGCACTATGATGAAAAGTGTGATATGTTTTCAGGTATCTCCTATACTAATAGAGCCACATGCTCACCGGTTTGCCACATGATGTAGGCCTATGGACTGAACAAGAAACCACCAAAAATTTTAACCAGTCATCGTTCTCACAACACTGAGGACCAGTCATTCGAAATGACTTCTCCATGCATTTTATGCATTGGTAAAAGCACTATGATAAAAAGTGTGATATGTTTTCAGGTATCTCCTATACTAATAGAGCCACATGCTCACCGGTTTGCCACATGATGTAGGCCTATGGACTGAACAAGAAACCACCAAAAATTTTAACCAGTCATCGTTCTCACAACACTGAGGACCAGTCATTCGAAATGACTTCTCCATGCATTTTATGCATTGGTAAAAGCACTATGATGAAAAGTGTGATATGTTTTCAGGTATCTCCTATACTAATAGAGCCACATGCTCACCGGTTTGCCACATGATGTAGGCCTATGGACTGAACAAGAAACCACCAAAAATTTTAACCAGTCATCGTTCTCACAACACTGAGGACCAGTCATTCGAAATGACTTCTCCATGCATTTTATGCATTGGTAAAAGCACTATGATGAAAAGTGTGATATGTTTTCAGGTATCTCCTATACTAATAGATCCACATGCTCACCGGTTTGCCACATGATGTAGGCCTATGGACTGAACAAGAAACCACCAAAAATTTTAACCAGTCATCGTTCTCACAACACTGAGGACTAGTCATTCGAAATGACTTCTCCATGCATTTTATGCATTGGTAAAAGCACTATGATGAAAAGTGTGATATGTTTTCAGGTATCTCCTATACTAATAGAGCCACATGCTCACCGGTTTGCCACATGATGTAGGCCTATGGACTGAACAAGAAACCACCAAAAATTTTAACCAGTCATCGTTCTCACAACACTGAGGACTAGTCATTCGAAATGACTTCTCCATGCATTTTATGCATTGGTAAAAGCACTATGATGAAAAGTGTGATATGTTTTCAGGTATCTCCTATACTAATAGAGCCACATGCTCACCGGTTTGCCACATGATGTAGGCCTATGGACTGAACAAGAAACCACCAAAAATTTTAACCAGTCATCGTTCTCACAACACTGAGGACCAGTCATTCGAAATGACTTCTCCATGCATTTTATGCATTGGTAAAAGCACTATGATGAAAAGTGTGATATGTTTTCAGGTATCTCCTATACTAATAGAGCCACATGCTCACCGGTTTGCCACATGATGTAGGCCTATGGACTGAACAAGAAACCACCAAAAATTTTAACCAGTCATCGTTCTCACAACACTGAGGACCAGTCATTCGAAATGACTTCTCCATGCATTTTATGCATTGGTAAAAGCACTATGATGAAAAGTGTGATATGTTTTCAGGTATCTCCTATACTAATAGAGCCACATGCTCACCGGTTTGCCACATGATGTAGGCCTATGGACTGAACAAGAAACCACCAAAAATTTTAACCAGTCATCGTTCTCACAACACTGAGGACCAGTCATTCGAAATGACTTCTCCATGCATTTTATGCATTCGTAAAAGCACTATGATGAAAAGTGTGATATGTTTTCAGGTATCTCCTATACTAATAGAGCCACATGCTCACCGGTTTGCCACATGATGTAGGCCTATGGACTGAACAAGAAACCACCAAAAATTTTAACCAGTCATCGTTCTCACAACACTGAGGACTAGTCATTCGAAATGACTTCTCCATGCATTTTATGCATTGGTAAAAGCACTATGATGAAAAGTGTGATATGTTTTCAGGTATCTCCTATACTAATAGAGCCACATGCTCACCGGTTTGCCACATGATGTAGGCCTATGGACTGAACAAGAAACCACCAAAAATTTTAACCAGTCATCGTTCTCACAACACTGAGGACCAGTCATTCGAAATGACTTCTCCATGCATTTTATGCATTGGTAAAAGCACTATGATGAAAAGTGTGATATGTTTTCAGGTATCTCCTATACTAATAGAGCCACATGCTCACCGGTTTGCCACATGATGTAGGCCTATGGACTGAACAAGAAACCACCAAAAATTTTAACCAGTCATCGTTCTCACAACACTGAGGACCAGTCATTCGAAATGAATTCTCCATGCATTTTATGCATTCGTAAAAGCACTATGATGAAAAGTGTGATATGTTTTCAGGTATCTCCTATACTAATAGAGCCACATGCTCACCGGTTTGCCACATGATGTAGGCCTATGGACTGAACAAGAAACCACCAAAAATTTTAACCAGTCATCGTTCTCACAACACTGAGGACCAGTCATTCGAAATGACTTCTCCATGCATTTTATGCATTGGTAAAAGCACTATGATTGAAAAGTGTGATATGTTTTCAGGTATCTCCTATACTAATAGAGCCACATGCTCACTGGTTTGCCACATGATGTAGGCCTATGGACTGAACAAGAAACCACCAAAAATTTTAACCAGTCATCATTCTCACAACACTGAGGACCAGTCATTCGAAATGACTTCTCCATGCATTTTATGCATTGGTAAAAGCACTATGATTGAAAAGTGTGATATGTTTTCAGGTATCTCCTATACTAATAGAGCCACATGCTCACCGGTTTGCCACATGATGTAGGCCTATGGACTGAACAAGAAACCACCAAAAATTTTAACCAGTCATCGTTCTCACAACACTGAGGACCAGTCATTCGAAATGACTTCTCCATGCATTTTATGCATTGGTAAAAGCACTATGATGAAAAGTGTGATATGTTTTCAGTTATCTCCTATACTAATAGAGCCACATGCTCACCGGTTTGCCACATGATGTAGGCCTATGGACTGAACAAGAAACCACCAAAAATTTTAACCAGTCATCGTTCTCACAACACTGAGGACCAGTCATTCGAAATGACTTCTCCATGCATTTTATGTATTGGTAAAAGCACTATGATGAAAAGTGTGATATGTTTTCAGGTATCTCCTATACTAATAGAGCCACATGCTCACCGGTTTGCCACATGATGTAGGCCTATGGACTGAACAAGAAACCACCAAAAATTTTAACCAGTCATCGTTCTCACAACACTGAGGACGAGTCATTCGAAATGACTTCTCCATGCATTTTATGCATTGGTAAAAGCACTATGATGAAAAGTGTGATATGTTTTCGGGTATCTCCTATACTAATAGAGCCACATGCTCACCGGTTTGCCACATGATGTAGGCCTATGGACTGAACAAGAAACCACCAAAAATTTTAACCAGTCATCGTTCTCACAACACTGAGGACCAGTCATTCGAAATGACTTCTCCATGCATTTTATGCATTGGTAAAAGCACTATGATGAAAAGTGTGATATGTTTTCAGGTATCTCCTATACTAATAGAGCCACATGCTCACCGGTTTGCCACATGATGTAGGCCTATGGACTGAACAAGAAACCACCAAAAATTTTAACCAGTCATCGTTCTCACAACACTGAGGACCAGTCATTCGAAATGACTTCTCCATGCATTTTATGCATTGGTAAAAGCACTATGATTGAAAAGTGTGATATGTTTTCAGGTATCTCCTATACTAATAGAGCCACATGCTCACCGGTTTGCCACATGATGTAGGCCTATGGACTGAACAAGAAACCACCAAAAATTTTAACCAGTCATCGTTCTCACAACACTGAGGACCAGTCATTCGAAATGACTTCTCCATGCATTTTATGCATTGGTAAAAGCACTATGATTGAAAAGTGTGATATGTTTTCAGGTATCTCCTATACTAATAGAGCCACATGCTCACCGGTTTGCCACATGATGTAGGCCTATGGACTGAACAAGAAACCACCAAAAATTTTAACCAGTCATCGTTCTCACAACACTGAGGACCAGTCATTCGAAATGACTTCTCCATGCATTTTATGCATTGGTAAAAGCACTATGATGAAAAGTGTGATATGTTTTCAGTTATCTCCTATACTAATAGAGCCACATGCTCACCGGTTTGCCACATGATGTAGGCCTATGGACTGAACAAGAAACCACCAAAAATTTTAACCAGTCATCGTTCTCACAACACTGAGGACCAGTCATTCGAAATGACTTCTCCATGCATTTTATGCATTGGTAAAAGCACTATGATGAAAAGTGTGATATGTTTTCAGGTATCTCCTATACTAATAGAGCCACATGCTCACCGGTTTGCCACATGATGTAGGCCTATGGACTGAACAAGAAACCACCAAAAATTTTAACCAGTCATCGTTCTCACAACACTGAGGACCAGTCATTCGAAATGACTTCTCCATGCATTTTATGCATTGGTAAAAGCACTATGATGAAAAGTGTGATATGTTTTCAGGTATCTCCTATACTAATAGAGCCACATGCTCACCGGTTTGCCACATGATGTAGGCCTATGGACTGAACAAGAAACCACCAAAAATTTTAACCAGTCATCGTTCTCACAACACTGAGGACCAGTCATTCGAAATGACTTCTCCATGCATTTTATGCATTGGTAAAAGCACTATGATGAAAAGTGTGATATGTTTTCAGGTATCTCCTATACTAATAGAGCCACATGCTCACCGGTTTGCCACATGATGTAGGCCTATGGACTGAACAAGAAACCACCAAAAATTTTAACCAGTCATCGTTCTCACAACACTGAGGACCAGTCATTCGAAATGACTTCTCCATGCATTTTATGCATTGGTAAAAGCACTATGATGAAAAGTGTGATATGTTTTCAGGTATCTCCTATACTAATAGAGCCACATGCTCACCGGTTTGCCACATGATGTAGGCCTATGGACTGAACAAGAAACCACCAAAAATTTTAACCAGTCATCGTTCTCACAACACTGAGGACCAGTCATTCGAAATGACTTCTCCATGCATTTTATGCAGTGGTAAAAGCACTATGATGAAAAGTGTGATATGTTTTCAGGTATCTCCTATACTAATAGAGCCACATGCTCACCGGTTTGCCACATGATGTAGGCCTATGGACTGAACAAGAAACCACCAAAAATTTTAACCAGTCATCGTTCTCACAACACTGAGGACCAGTCATTCGAAATGACTTCTCCATGCATTTTATGCATTGGTAAAAGCACTATGATGAAAAGTGTGATATGTTTTCAGGTATCTCCTATACTAATAGAGCCACATGCTCACCGGTTTGCCACATGATGTAGGCCTATGGACTGAACAAGAAACCACCAAAAATTTTAACCAGTCATCGTTCTCACAACACTGAGGACCAGTCATTCGAAATGACTTCTCCATGCATTTTATGCATTGGTAAAAGCACTATGATGAAAAGTGTGATATGTTTTCAGGTATCTCCTATACTAATAGAGCCACATGCTCACCGGTTTGCCACATGATGTAGGCCTATGGACTGAACAAGAAACCACCAAAAATTTTAACCAGTCATCGTTCTCACAACACTGAGGACCAGTCATTCGAAATGACTTCTCCATGCATTTTATGCATTGGTAAAAGCACTATGATGAAAAGTGTGATATGTTTTCAGGTATCTCCTATACTAATAGAGCCACATGCTCACCGGTTTGCCACATGATGTAGGCCTATGGACTGAACAAGAAACCACCAAAAATTTTAACCAGTCATCGTTCTCACAACACTGAGGACCAGTCATTCGAAATGACTTCTCCATGCATTTTATGCATTGGTAAAAGCACTATGATGAAAAGTGTGATATGTTTTCAGGTATCTCCTATACTAATAGAGCCACATGCTCACCGGTTTGCCACATGATGTAGGCCTATGGACTGAACAAGAAACCACCAAAAATTTTAACCAGTCATCGTTCTCACAACACTGAGGACCAGTCATTCGAAATGACTTCTCCATGCATTTTATGCATTGGTAAAAGCACTATGATGAAAAGTGTGATATGTTTTCAGGTATCTCCTATACTAATAGAGCCACATGCTCACCGGTTTGCCACATGATGTAGGCCTATGGACTGAACAAGAAACCACCAAAAATTTTAACCAGTCATCGTTCTCACAACACTGAGGACCAGTCATTCGAAATGACTTCTCCATGCATTTTATGCATTGGTAAAAGCACTATGATGAAAAGTGTGATATGTTTTCAGGTATCTCCTATACTAATAGAGCCACATGCTCACCGGTTTGCCACATGATGTAGGCCTATGGACTGAACAAGAAACCACCAAAAATTTTAACCAGTCATCGTTCTCACAACACTGAGGACCAGTCATTCGAAATGACTTCTCCATGCATTTTATGCATTGGTAAAAGCACTATGATGAAAAGTGTGATATGTTTTCAGGTATCTCCTATACTAATAGAGCCACATGCTCACCGGTTTGCCACATGATGTAGGCCTATGGACTGAACAAGAAACCACCAAAAATTTTAACCAGTCATCGTTCTCACAACACTGAGGACCAGTCATTCGAA